>NC_081180.1:198061599-198243332 GCF_029867415.1 Vicia villosa
TTTTTCCGCTTTAGATTTTGAAAGTTGATCATTGTGGAACCGTTTGAGGTATCGCTTTAGATCTTTGCAATGTTAGATCGTTCTGGAACCGTCTGAGGTATCGCTTTAGATCTGCAATGTTAGATCGTTTTGGAACCGTCTGAGGTATCGCTTTAGATCTGCAATGTTAGATCGTTCTGGAACCGTCTGAGGTATCGCTTTAGATCTGTGATGCTAGATCGTTCTGGAACCGTCTGAGGTATCGCTTTAGATCTGTGATGCTAGATCGTTCTGGAACCGTCTGAGGTATCGCTTTAGATCTGTGATGCTTGTTTTTGAGTTGGTAAGTGATCAGAATGAATCTTCGGCTTGATTATATCTGAGAGAACCGTTCATGGAATTCAGGTGAACACTGCATGTGATTGAGAACATCTTTGTTGAAGATATCCGTCTACCTGAAAAATCAAGTTAGTGATATGCAATGTTTATGATGCATGTAAATGTGAGATATTCCCGGAGAAATATGCATGTGATGTTGTGTATGAATATGCGTATGAATATGCGCATGATGCATGATGTATGAATATGAATATGTATGTGAATATGTGAATGAATATGAATGTGAATGTATGAATGTATGAATGTGTGTCGAGCTTCTATTTGGGAAAATAAATTTCCGCCAGTCATCTGGATATGACTATATTGTGATCGTTGATGATCTTTTGTCTTGTTTGAGTACCCTTGGCTGGGGAAATTCTTTGAGAACCCTGGTATCTGTTGAAGGATCTTTGAATATCTCTTGAGAATGAAAGGTAGCTGGAAGTTCTGATGCCCTTTCAAATGGGAATGAGGAAGATGCATAATCCTCCGATGCACTATCTGACCAAGTCCGGGTGCGGGGATCACACCTTCTGAAGATAGTAATCTGGAACAACCCTGCTGGGGGATAAGACTTCTTTTGAAGAGAAAATCTTTTTGAGGAATTTGCTGAGAAATGCGTTTCTCTTGGGGATTTTCTTCTGATGGGATGATGTCCAGATAATTGGGACATTTCCTGAATGCTATTCCTGTTTTTCCTGGTAAACATCAATCATATTCAAATGCACATGTTCATTCAAAATTATCATTGGGACGCTTACGTATTTAAAACAGAAAAAGTGAAAATGGTGATTTTTGAGCCTAAGCTGCATTGATTTTTGAAAAAGAGCCATGATAGGCTGGTTAGCACAGGGAGACAACAATCCTAGAAGTAGGAAATTGTCAGAAAGTTTTGGAAAATATTTATGAAGATAAATAGCTATGTGAAAACGATCCAGTCAAGTTTCAACTCTGCTATTGCCAATCTGTCTTCGAGCATCTCATCCCTCACTTGTTGGAAGAAAGTGATTGGACTGATCGGTGTCTTTGAGGTGTTGAATCTTGATGGTGAGTAGGCAGCTGAACGGAACACAGTTGTATGCTTCATTCCCTAACTTTTGCCTAGGCCGCCCTTTCAGGTTTTCAGCCTACCGGGATAGTATTTGTTTAGTCTCTAATTTTTGCCTGGACCGCCCTTTCGGGTTTTCAATCCACCGAGACGCTCATTTTTTTGCCTAAGTTGCCCTTTCAGGTTTTCAACTTAGCGAGCTGTGTTTTTTTTTCTTTTTAAGAGAAGTATTTTTTGACTATGTCAGCATTCACAGGGTGTGGGAAATCCTCACCATCCATGGTGGTAAGCAACATGGCGCCGCCGGAGAATATTTTCTTGATTATGAATGGTCCCTCGTAGGTGGGAGTCCATTTGCCTCTGGGATCACCTTGTGGTAAGATGATGCGTTTGACAACCAAGCCACCAGTTTGGTATGCTTGACTTTTGACTTTTTTGTTGAAGGCTTTGATCATACGCTTTTGGTATAGCTGACCATGACAAATAGCTGCGAGCCTTTTCTCATCAATCAAGTTTATCTGGTCCAACCGTGTTTGAATCCAATCGTCTTCGTCTAGATTGGCTTCTTTCATAATCCTTAGGGAAGGAATCTGAATTTCAATTGGAAGAACTGCCTCCATACCATAGACTAAGGAGAATGGAGTTGCCCCTGTTGAAGTACGCGCAGATGTGCGATAACCATGAAGAGCAAAAGGCAACATCTCATGCCAGTCTTTGTAGGTTACTGTCATTTTTTGTATGATTTTCTTGATGTTCTTGTTGGCAGCTTCCACCGCGCCGTTCATCTTTGGTCGATATGGAGAGGAATTATGATGCTTGATCTTGAACTGTGTGCAAAGTTCAGTAATCATTCTGTTGTTTAGATTTGTGCCATTGTCCGTGATAATCCGTTCAGGGATGCCGTACCGACAAATGAGATTGTATTTGATGAACCGGGCCACCACATTTTTGGTGACAGAAGCAAATGAAGCTGCTTCTACCCACTTTGTGAAGTAGTCAATAGCGACCAGGATAAAGCGATGTCCGTTGGAGGCAGTAGGTTTGATTTCTCCAATCATATCAATACCCCACATTGCAAAAGGCCAAGGAGCCGTCAGGACGCTTAATGGAACTGGAGGTACATGTACTTTGTCAGCGTATATCTGGCATTTGTGACATGTTCGGGAGTGATGATGGCAGTCTGTTTCCATGGTAGACCAGTAATAACCTGCTCTCAGGATCTTTTTAGCCATTGTATGTCCACTGGAATGAGTACCGAAGGCACCATTGTGTATTTCTTCCATGATCTGTTCTGCTTCCTTCTTGTTTACACAGCGAAGTAAAGTCGAGTCATGGTTGCGTTTGTATAGGGTTCCATTGCTTAGAAAGAATTTGGCAGCAAATCTCCTTAGAAACTTTCTGTCGTTAATGGATGCCCCTTCAGGGTACTCCTGAGCTTCGAGATATCTTTTTACTTCATGGAACCATGGTTTTTCCTCGGTTCCTTCGGTATTGATCTCATTGCAATAGGATGGTTCATCTTGCCTGTAAATGGTGATCATAGGCGCCTCGTTGTCCCACCTGACTTTGAACATGGATGACATGGTAGCTAAAGCATCAGCTAGTTGATTTTCCTCGCGTGGGATGTGTTCGAAAGTGATTTCTTCGAAGTAAGGAATCAAACTCAGCACATATTCTTTGTAAGGAATTAGATTTGGGTGCTTTGTGTCCCATTCCCCTTTGACTTGGTAGATTACCAAGGCCGAGTCTCCGTAGACTTCCAGGAATTTGATTCTTAGATCGATTGCAGCTTTAAGACCCAGAATACATGCTTCGTATTCGGCTATATTGTTAGTGCAATTGAAGCATAATCTGGCAGTGAACGGTGTGTAACTTCCTGCGGGGGAAATGATCACAGCTCCGATGCCATTGCCAAGTGCATTAGAAGCTCCGTCAAAAACCATAGTCCACCGGGATCCTGGCTCGGGTCCTTCTTCTGGTCCTGGTTGTTTGTAGTCATTGACTAGCATAATGTCTTCGTCTGGGAAGTCAAAGTTCAATGCTTGATAATCATCCACTGCTTGATGAGCCAGATGATCAGCTACCACACTTCCTTTGATTGCTTTTTGTGAAGTGTATTGAATGTCATATTCTGTTAAGATCATTTGCCATCTCGCTATTCTTCCAGAGAGAGCAGGTTTTTCGAACACGTATTTGATGGGATCCATCTTGGAGATTAGGAAAGTGGTGTGATTTAGCATGTACTGTCTTAGCCGGCGAGCTGCCCAAGCTAAGGCACAACAAGTTTTTTCGAGTAGTGAGTATCTTGTTTCACAATCGGTAAACTTTTTGCTAAGATAGTAGATTGCGTGCTCCTTTCGGCCGGATTCGTCATGTTGTCCTAGTACACACCCCATTGAGTCTTCTAACACAGTTAGGTACATTATCAGAGGTCTGCCTTCCACAGGTGGCAACAAGATTGGAGGTTTTTGGAGATATTCTTTGATTTTGTCAAAGGCTAACTGGCATTTGTCATTCCACCTTTCCACTTGATCTTTCTTCAACAGTTTGAAGATCGGCACACAAGTAGTAGTCATGTGGGCAATAAATCGGGCGATGTAATTTAGACGTCCCAAGAATCCTCTGACTTGTTTCTCGGTACGAGGTATAGGCATTTCTTGAATGGCTTTAACCTTGGCGGGATCAACCTCAATACCTTTGCTGCTGACGATGAAACCTAAGAGTTTGCCGGATCTTACTCCAAAGGTACACTTATTTGGGTTCAGTCGCAACTTGTATTTCTTGAGTCTGTCAAACAACTTGTGTAAATGACCCAAATGTTCTTCCTCGGTGTTGGATTTTGCAATCATGTCATCGACATACACCTCTATTTCTTGATGAATCATATCATGAAATAGCGCTACCATTGCACGTTGATAGGTTGCTCCTGCGTTTTTCAGACCAAAGGGCATTACTTTGTAACAAAAGGTTCCCCAGGGTGTTGTGAAGGTTGTTTTTTCCATGTCTTCGGGTGCCATCTTGATTTGATTGTACCCTGAGAATCCGTCCATAAAGGAGAATACCTTGCATTGTGCGGTATTGTCAACCAGTACATCGATGTGTGGTAAAGGGAAATCATCTTTGGGGCTTGCCCGGTTCAGATCTCTGTAGTCCACGCACATTCTGACTTTCCCGTCTTTTTTAGGTACAGGGACGATGTTAGCTATCCAAGGAGGATAACTTACAACTTTTAGGAATCCGGCATTGAACTGTTTTTCAACCTCGTCTTTGATCTTTTTTGACATATCAGGCCTACTCCTTCGTAGTTTCTGTTTGACTGGAGTGCTACCTTCTTTGATTGGCAGGCGATGAACTACGATGTCCGTGTCAAGGCCTGGCATATCCTCATAGGACCAGGCGAATATCTCGACGTAGTCTCGCAGCATTTGAATCAGTCTTTGCTTGACGCTGTGTTCTAAATCAGCCCCTATTTTGACTTCTTTCTTTTCTTCGTTGCTGCCCAAGTTGATGACTTCAATTGGCTCCTCGTGAGGCTGTATGGCCTTGTCTTCTTGTTCTAGCAGCCTTGCAAGTTCTCTTGGCACTTCACAATCTTCCTCACTTTCGTCCTCAGTTTGGTAGATCGGACTTTCAAAGTCATGACGGGCAATAGCAGAATCGTTGTTGACTGGATCCAGAGTGTATGTGAATCTGCATGTTAATTATGTGAGTGTGTGTGAAGAAAAAACATAGCTATTAGAAAGCGAAGGAAGAAGGAAAAAGGATCATAAAATTTAAATATGCAAGCGTCCCATGATTTTATTGAATGCACATGATCATGATATGATAAGCCCTTATAGAAGGACCAGTGTGCTAAGGCACACGGCTTTCAAGCTCATGGTTCGATTGTTCAGGAACCACTTTTATCTTTGCACAATATACACAAAGAAAACAGGAAATGGCATTTACTCCTGGTCAAAGGAGATCACATCCTCAGCTTTCCAGTTGTTCAATCCACTGTTGTGAGCAGGGGGTACCCAACTGTTCCAGTTGCAGTTATCTTTTTCATCTTCCACAGCATTGATTTCATTAGTGGGAAAATGAGCCGGTGATCCTTCGGGATAAGGGATATACTCTGCTGGATACGAGAGCCCAGGCTGAGATATCTCTGTTGGCTGAGCGAGATGCTCGATAAGGCCGTCCCATGAAGTCGGGATGATACTTTGAATAGAGACTTGTGCATCCTGATGAGGAGTGTATGCTGACAGAAAGCAACCCTCGTTATTTGGTATTTCCCTGGCTTCTTCGAAAGCGAAATTGTCATCGTACTGTTCATCCCATCCAGTTGGGACAATGTCCTCCATAGCAATTTGTGAGCTCGGAGGAGCGGAGTATTTCACCATATAGTCATATTTGCCGCTGGGTTCTCCTAGCGTGTCCCATACTTCTTTGGGTGGATTTTGATATTGCTCAGTGACGGGACTTGTGAAACTTTCGTCATTTCCAATTTGATCACCCCATCCAGTCGGGGTAAGGTCTTCCATAGCAATATAGGAATTCTGAGGTGCGGCATACTGATAGTTATACCCGCCGTTTGGTTCTCCCACAGCATCCCACATTCCCATGGAAATGGGTGGAATCTCATCTGGACATGGCTGAATGATATGGTTCATGAACACTTCTTCATCTTCAATAGCGTTTACTTCTTGGCTGACGAAGTGTGACATTAATCCTTCCAGAACGAGGACTTTGATCATTCTTTTGATTTTCACTATCATAGCCCAGACCTAGCTTGTCAGATTTGTAGGGTATATCGGGAAGTTGTCCCCATACTGTGCAATCACCCTGTTCAATCATGGCTTTGGCATCTTTGAGAGAAGCCATAGTTGTAGTTGGAGTAGCAGGAATATGCTTGGTGGTAGAGACATCTGGAGAGACCACCTCAAATGATTGGCATGGAGTTTCGATGAATTCGTCCTCCAACTCAACATATTTGGAATTGCTTAGGTGACTAACCACATATTCCTCTTCGCCATAGACTGTGACAATTTTTCCTTTTACTGGATATTTTAACTTCTGATGCAGGGTAGAAGTTACAGCGTTTGCCCCATGTATCCAAGGGCGTCCAAGTAAACAGGAGTAGGCTGGGTGAATTTCCATTACGTAAAAGATAGAATCGAAGATTTGAGAACCCACTCTGATTGGGAGATTCACTTTTCCGTATACCGTTCTGGTTGATCCGTCAAAGGCTCTTACCACAACATCACTTGGTTGTAACACAATTCCTTCGAAGTCAAGCTTTTCTAGTACTGTTTTCGGTAACACGTTCAAAGAAGAACCGTTATCTACTAGCACATGAGATAGAGTGGTGCCATTACATTCAATGGAGATATGTAAGGCTTTGTTGTGATTTTTTCCAGCAGGGGTTAGATCCACATCGGAGAAACCGAGACCATTGCTCACGGTTAGATTGGCAACACAATTCTCAAATTGGTCGACTGAGATCTCTTGAGGCACATGCGCAGCTTTGAGGAACTTCATCAGAGCTTTGGCATGAGCTTCTGAATATTTTAGCAGAGATAGCATTGAGATTTTTGAAGCGGTGTGCCCCAGTTGCTCAATAATATTGTAATCACTCTTGCAGATGATTCTCAATATTTCCTCCATTTCTTGCTTTGATGGATCCTCAGCAGTGATCTCCACCGGGGTTTGAACTTGTTCAACTTGTGGCTCTTTGCCTCGAGCGTTGTCATTTTGATTAGGAACTGGGACTCGGACTGGACCAGCCGCAACATTTGGAGAAATTTCTGGTGAAAAGATTCTTCCACTTCTCGCGATCTTGCTGGTACCCACAATATTACCCACAGTTGGAGTAGTTAACTTTGCGGCCTCTTCAGTCGAGGTACCCTGCTTAACTCCATGAACGTAAACATTAGCGTCGTATCCCCATGGGACAGCTTTGTCTGAGGAGTATGGAAATGGAGTTGGACTAGCAATGACTACTGATGCCACTTTGAGTGTAGCAGAAATTTTGAATGGAGCTTTGGCAGAGATTTTGAATGGTAAGCTGGATATCACTGAGGCATCCTCTATTCTCATCCCGTTTGTAAAGACTTCGCACAGCACGTCCATAGAAGGGAGCCTCTCAAACATAATGATACGGCGATCCATCCATTTTTGAATTCCCATCCTCAGATTTTCACAACCATTGGGCAGGCAGGAGCAGTAAAAGCAGTCGGGGTCACATCCTGGGAAGTAACCAGCTCGGATTAGCTTTCCTTTGACTTCGCAGAGTGGAGTTGATAATTCGTTCACATCATAGATGTAAACAGTGTCCAGGATAGCGTTGACAGTTTTGTCATGCTTTGGCATAGGTGCAGTGATGACATTTGGAGTTTCTGGAGGATCGAACTCAATTTCCCCAGCATCTATCATATCTTGTATTTTATTTTTCAGGGCCCAGCAGTGATCTGCGTCATGTCCTGGACAGTTTGAATGATAGGCACATGTCACATCAGGGCGATAATTCGGAGAGGAAGTGTTGACATTCTTTGGAGGACCTCTTAAGGTGATCAGATCTGCTTTTAGCAAGTGCTGCAATGCCTGAGAGATTGGCATGTTGATTTTGGTGAAATTTCTTCTTGGTGCATCTGGTCGATGCGTATATTTTGGCTGTTGATCTTTTTGAGGTGCAGATGTGGAGATCAGAACTGCCCCTACAGATTGATGCTGCTCACTTTTGCGACTTTTCTGAATTTGTGTTGCATTGACCTCATTTCTCCCGCTGATGGGCCTTTTTGTAGTACCAGAGGAGGAACCAATTTGAATTTTTCCATTTTGAATGCCACTTTCGACACGTTCTCCGGTCAGTATCAGGTTAGTGAAACCTGATGATGAGCTTCCCAGCAAATGGCTATAGAAAGGGCCAGTTAAAGTGCCCATGAACATGTCAACTAGTTCGCGATCAGATAAGGGTGGTTGAACCCTTCCAGCCATATCTCTCCACTTTTGTGCATATCCTTTGAAACTTTCTTTTGGTCCCATAGACATGCCCCTTAGTTGAGTACGGGTTGGCGTAAGATCAGCATTGTATTGGTACTGTTTGTAAAAAGCAGCAGCTAATTCTTCCCAAGTATGAACCTTGGTATTTTCCAGCTGATAGTACCACTCGAGTTGTGTACCCAACAGACTTTCTTGGAAGAAGTGAATCCACAATTTGTTATCCGTTGTATGAGGTTGTATCTTCCTTACATAGGATCTCAGATGTAGTTTCGGGCAAGAAACTCCATCATATTTTGCAAAGACAGGAACTTTGAATTTTGGAGGGATAACAACATCCGAGATGAGCCCTAGATCATTGAAATCTAGGCCAGGTATTTTTTGTATCTCCATAGCTTTCATACGGTCTTCCAGCTGTTGGTATTTTTCATTATCCGGTTCGTCCCCAGAATGATCATTTTCTTCATTTGAAGAGAGAGAGGGTTTAGCAGAACCCTGGTTACTTTGATTGTCTTCTTGTTCATCATCACCGACTATTTCAGGGATCGGTGGCTTTTTGAACTTTTTGACTGGGATTTTGATCTTCCTTTTCAGGTGACTCACGCCTACAGATCCTTTGGGTTTCTTTTTCTTCTTGATTATCAGGGCTTTCAGTTCTTGTTGCCCCTTTGCTAGTTCCAGAATTGCCACTTGAACTTGGGCATTCTGTGCTTCGAGATTCTTGATGCTCATTTCAGATTCCATCTCTTCTGACTGAAATAAACAGCGAGAAGATGAGAAATCCGTCATGTGAACCTGTTATGCAATGTGTATGACTGGATGCCATCTGTATGCAATGTATGAAATGTATGTGCAATGTATATGAATGCAATGTATGAAATGTATATGCAATGCATGAAGTGAAATGTGTGTGCAATGTTTTCAAGGATCTTAGAGTTTAGATTTGTTAAAGAAGAAACAAACGTTAGTTAATCAATTTATTTCTCTTTTTTTTTTTGCTTCTTTTTTCTTTGCCTCATTTGGGCTTACAAGACAGAAATAAAATAAATGATCCTTCAGGTCTCCCGTGGACGCTTTCTCTTTGCCCCCAGGAATGTGTTGATCTGCTGTTCTTCTTGAAGCTGTCCGGTGAGCTCCAATATCCTTCTCTCATAGTCTTGACAGTATGATTTGAAGGTGTCTCTTTCCTCTTTGAGTTGAACCCAAGATTTTTGCAACTCTTTTAGGTCAGTTGGCATGTCCGGGTGTAGAATAACTTGAGGTTCATATCCTTCGACCTCTGGTTCAATAGTCACAGGTAGAACAGCAGGATATGGCATAAGGAGTTTCTGAGCATGAGTGCGGACCCATCTGAGGTAGGGTTCCATAGGAATAGAATTCCATTGTCCCAGAGTTTTGCTTTCTATTCTATAGATACTGCCCCATGCATGTATGAACCTTCGTCGGTGTCTATGAGAATCATTCTCGTAATCAAACACAATGCCATGGATAATCATGTCATGAGGACCGTTGCTCCTTGCATATCCGAATTGGCGTAGAGCTAAAGAGGGATTGTAAGTGATGCCTCCTTTGATGCCAAGGAGTGGCACATTAGGGTACTCTCCACAATGATCAATGATAGTAATGTCTCTTTGAAATAAGTTGTTCCACCGGATATCTGAATGAGACAAAGACATAATCCTGCGAGACCATTGCATTCTTTGTTCATTTCTCAACACTGATCGGGGAAGATGAAATGTAAACCACCTAGCCAGTAGTGGTATACAGCACATGAGAGTTCCTCGTTTCTTCATGGTACGAGTGTGTAGAGAATGTAGAATGTCTCCCAACAATGTTGGTACCGGGTTACGGATTAGGAAAAGGTTGATGATGTGTACACTTATGAACTGGTCGGGATTAGGGAATAAAACCAACCCATAGATCAAAAGTGCCATAACCTCCTCAAAAGCTGGATGACTTTTGTTTTCTAGCAGTAGTCGAGCCTTTTCCAATAAGAACTTGGCAAGCAAACCCTTAACTCCACTCTTTGTTTCCCAATTGGATTTGATTTCTGATTTCCGCAGATGTAAAGCAGCAGCAATGACTTCAGGTTTTGGAATCCTTTCTAAACCAGTGAAAGGTAATTGATTTCGAACAGGTAATCCCATTAGTTCAGAGAATTCTTCCAAAGTGGGTACCAACTGGTAATCAGGAAAGGTAAAGCAATGATGTTCAGGGTCAAAGAACTGGAACAGGACCCGTATCATGTCTTCTTCAAATTTTGAGGTAACCAAATGGAGTAGGTGACCATGCCTTTCAGTGAATTGAACATTCCTGGGGAATTCTGACACTAAGTCTTTTAGTTCAGATGGTACCGTTGAGATGTTGATTCGGATGTAATCTTTTGTGGCGGGAGCCATTACCTGCAAAAACAAAGGTAAACTCTTTGATCCTTGAAGTGTCTGGTGCAAAAATGATATGCTTATGATGCAAACATGTGGCACACAAAAACAAATCAAACAATAGCCTTAGGTTTAAAGGCTTGCATGGAGCTGATAGGTGATACCCTCCCCACTGAAGTTGAGTTGGTTAAAACCTGTCCTAGAATAGTATTCGGGTTCTATGATCCTTGGAAGTAACATCTCAATACGGCGCTCGAGAGGCCGATCAAAATATTCCTCGAGGATAACTAACTTCGATCAATTTCAAAGCTAGCCACTTAATAGGCCACAAGTCAAGTTCAACTAAAAAGGTTCTAAGACAAATTAGTGTTTAATGACATTTCGGAAGCCTAATATACTCCTTGATCGTTTTCAAGGGACATCAGTATAAACCAAAGTATCGCACTAACGATGACTACCAGATCAACCGTATCGGTACATGCCGTACAGTTTCCTTGGTCTATTGTCATATACTTAAGGTATCTCGAGATTCGGGTTAGAATCTTCCACACAAGCAAAATACCCAAACAAACCTTTGAAAAATAGAGCAATCAAGTCAAACAATTGAAAACATCGAAGTGATTTATTCTCTTAAGGTAACCCCTTTTGAAAACATTTTGTTTTTGAAAGTATCTCCCCAGCAGAGTCGCCAGTTCTGTGGACCTCCGTTTTTTAATCCCGGGCCATACCTCTGTTCTGTAGAGATACGTGAACTGACTCTTTTTTATCGCTTAATGCTTTCGCATTTTGAAAATTCACAGAGTCGCCACCGACCTTTTATTTTATCCAATTAAGGAAAGGTTTATAAAAGAAACAGAAAAAAGACCTTTAAGAAATTCTGGGTAAGGGGGTAGGTTATACAAAGGGAAGGTGTTAGCACCCTTTGTATCCATGGTTATCCATGGGCTCTTAAGTTTGCTTAGCTCACTTGTTTTTCGATGACTTTTCAATTGCTCTGAAATTGCTCATATGTGGTTTCAAATACCTTTGTAATTTGAATTTTGTAATGATCCGTGTGTGGATGTATACAAAATGCTTGTTTATCTTTCGAAAGATGTTTTGAAAAGAACGTTAACTTTGTAATAATCCGTGTTTGGATGTATACAAAGTATTGTCTTTTTGGAAAGTTTTGTTTTGAAAAACAACAGTGTATGAGAATTTGTTTGTTTTGATTTGAGCAAGCAAACTAGGAGGTCTACCCTGAGTTGTAAGGTCTTTATCCTTATTTCCTTTAAAAATCTATCCTTTCACCGGATATAAACGCAAGGTTCGATTTTGTACTCAAAACAGTGGAATTTTGACTTTGATTTTGAAAAGAATGAGAAGGGATTTACCTTAAGAGGTGCAAATGTGATTGTGTTTGGATTCAGATATTTTATCTTTGAAGTTAGTGATCTAACGGTTCAATTTTATCTTTGACATGCACGCAGTTTATATTTGCTGGAAATTAAAATGCGGAAATGTAAAGTGCGGAAAGTAAATCTACGCTATTACATCGATTGTGCAGGAAATGTAAACTAGCCTATTTACATGAATTTGACATCCTATACATTTATCTAGGAATTTAAATTGCAAGAAAAATAAAGGCATGTTTTTTGATTTTTTATGATTTATTTTAATTATAATTAATGTATGATTAATTAAATTAAAATGAAGAAAAAAATGAAAATAGATTTAAACCTAGAAATTAAGTTTAAAATATGTACAAAATATTTGTCAATTAATTTTAAAACAAAACTAATTTTTTTGGAATTTTTGAAATTGATTTGAAATTGATTAAGTTAATTAATACATAATTATGCAAATAATTATACAAATAATTAAAACTTAGAGAGAAAATTATTCAAAATATGTACAAAATTAGTTTATAATATATAAACAATATTTTATATAAAGAACAATTTTTTTTATGATTTTTTGATTGGTTAGAATAATTAAACAGCCAATATATAAATATATACTAATTAATTATGCAAAATATTAACATTTTGAAGAAAAATAAAATATTTTTATTTCAGAAAATAATATATTATTTTAGAAGTCTAAAAATATTTTTTGTGTATTTTTTGGATTTTTAAAACTATTTTTAATTAATTTAACAAAGAAATTAAAATAAAATAGAAAATAAAATAGAAATAAAAGGATACTGATCCTGTGTGGAAATTTATGAGGGAGTATGATGTGCACGCGTGATCTGGAGCGTTGGATGACTCATTAAATGAAATCAAGTGGTCCAGAAATTGAGGCTCATGGGACACGTTGCACCTGCAAAGCACAGAATTAGAGGAAAATTTAAAAAAGGTACGCGCGCTGCTGAACCAATGAGGGGGAGACACCTCATCATCTTCAACCTTCAGCCAGGGGTTTTTACAACGCTTTTATGAAACAGGCGCTGTAATTGATGAACCTCAAACCTGCAAAATAGCGAATAGGGGTAAACGAGCAAATAAGTTTGGCGCGATGGTACCATTCAACTCGTTTTGTCCATACGAATCTAATGGTACTATTTAGAATCTCTAATTTTGCCTAATTTGGAAAGCCCTAATTTTGAAGCTATGAACCCTAAAATGGTGATTTCGTTTGTACGTGTCCAAACTTCAATTAAGTTTCCAGAAATGATCTACACCTCAAACCAAACTCAATAGTATGTCTACATCTTGTTAAACATGTGTGAATAACCAGATACGAATTGATTTTAGTTTGAACAAATTTTGACCTGTGTAGCTCGATTCAGTGAGCTTCAAGGCTTGTAATTGATTGAGATAGTTTCAGTGATGTTCAAGGAAGGTGTATGAATGCTTAGTTTGTATTGAAATGGACTGAAATTACAAATTCGAATTTGAGTTTTCTTTGAATTTTTTTCAAGTGATTACAAGTGTTATGAGCTTATGTATGCTTCTGAACTCGCCTCTTTTTGTTACTGAACTATGATAGCTTATTTATAAGCATTGAGTGCTTACAATTGAAGCTAAGAAGTGTCTTTAATTGCCTTTGTTGAAACTTTGGTTTTTTAATATTAAAAACCTTGAATTCTTGACCAAGTCATCTTGCCTTCAATGCACCTGCCTTGCCCTTCAATTCTCTGCAGAAAGATGAAGATTCTTTGAGGTGAGTCATGCTTGATTTGTAAGCTAACCATTATCCATGCATTTTCCTTTTAATTTTAATCTTAAAATAAGATAAAATCATGCAAAAATGGATAAAAAAAGGTATGGGCTTAGTCTTGGTCGTGGGAGGCCCATAACATCATGGAAATGATGTTTGAATGCTGAAAACTTGGCCCCATTTGGAAAAAATACATTTTTGAGCAATGTTGATTTCATGTATTTTCCCAAAATTTAGCCAACTTCAACAAGGTGTAAATCCTTCAATTTTTGTCATATGAAGGAGATCTTGCACTTTTTGGAAACCTCAAAGAGTCCTCTAACCAATGCCTTTGGTCTCATGTCAAAATGATTTTTGAAGCTCCTTGTGTGTCCTTTTGAAAAAAGTGTCTTTTTGTTGACTTTGAAAACGACCTGTAATGTCTTTGATCATATTTTTCAAATGGTGAATCCAATGACCATGGGATCAATGGCATTTGAAAGATAATTGAATTTCCTTCAAAACAAGCTTTGGTTTGAATTTTTTGGATCAAGGATGAGAGAGTTATGATCAGTCAAAGTTGAGTTGACTTTTCAGGTAAAAACCCTAATTTTGAATCTTAGGGTTTTGTTGATTTTTGATCTTTCCTTGATGAATTATGATCATCCAATGATCAAATGATGAATCCTTTGACAAAATATGGACTTTGATAAAAAATTTCATTTTTGACTGTCTGTTGACTTTTTTGGTCAAACGGGTCGTCTGTTGACTGTTTGAGCTGCTGACGGTGCGTCTGAGTGAATTGAAGTTTGAAAATTTGTATGATGGTACTTTGAGATATATGGATGTGTATGAAATCCATTTGAGCTCTCAAAAACTTGTTGCTCCTGTAAAAACAAGAAAAACCCTGATTAGGGACTGTTTGTGTAGGAGACAGTTAAGCGTACCTGATTTTTGTGCAGTGTTGAGTCTCTGCTAATCGCGTGATATTCAGAAGACTTCTAGCACAAAGATCTTGGAATTTTGAATTGTGAAAGATTGATTTGATTGATGGTACAAAACACTGAGAATTGTATTGCCAGCAGTTTGGCTGTCAACTGACTGTTCAGGTATTGACGTAGCAGTTAGAGTGAAAAATCAACAGTCAAAGTTAATTTTCTTTTTTTTTGTTGTTTTTGCTTTTGTTTTTTGTGAAAAATAAAAGTTTATTTTCATGACTTGTTAGAAAAACATAGACATAATAAATAACTAATATTTACGGTATGCGGGCAAAATTACCGATAATAACCCTGAAAATCATTTAATGCACAGAAATAGGAATATTTGACTGGCAGAAAACACACAAAATATTATCTTAGTAATTAAGCAATATTATGACAAGTAATACAACATTTAATACTGACAGTACAAATATCACATACTATATTGAACAGTACGACGAATAAACGGTACATTTAAGAAATAAGAAATACGGCAAATTTTAAGAATGACGGTTAATGACCCATGCTATGAACAATAACATGTAGATGATTGGGAGTGCAACCATTGCAGGTCCACACTCTTCAGGACTATGCAGGCAGAAGAAAGTCATGATCACCGTAGCAATGGTGATGACTGTAAGAAACAGTGTCTCTATCCACTTTGCCATTCTTGTCAGGGAAGAAGAGAAAATAGATATGAGGTAGGAATTTGAAAGATGAGTTGGAATTTGATGTGAGATTTTATGGAAGAAAGTGGGAGGTATTTATAGAATGGAAAGAAGGATAGAGACGTTGGGGAATGATGTGATTCCGTACAAAAGGAAAATTTGAGTGGAAGTAAGATTTGAAAGAAAGAGTATGATAGTGTTGGAAAAAGAGAGATTTGATTTTTGAAAAAGAGATTTGAAAAGATTTTTGCAAATAATGGAATATAGTACAAAAATTAGTGGGAAACAAAAGATAATAATAATCTACTTGTTACCAGTACAGTCTGAGTTTCCTGATTCTGCGCCTGCAAAAAGATTTAACTCTGTACCAATTGTGTCAGTACTATTTATCTGTAAATAAATAAATAACATGTGTGAAGTAATAAACAGTATTTGGCGTTTGCGTAAGAATAAATTCAACTGCAAGCCAAATTACTGTATAAGAAAAATTCTAAAAACTAAGTGTTTCATATGTTAGGATATTTGCTGAAATAATCCATAATTATATGAGACTCTTAATTTTCAGATTGGAGTTTTCTTGAAAAAAGATGTGGGCAAATTTTGGGGTATAACAGAAGGCACGTGGAAAGGGTTAGCAATCAACCCACGCCTAGTCTCATCGAGTCCGTTCATTATCCGCACGCTACGCGTCGCTCACTTCTGAACTTGCACAAGATCTTGTTATCGAGTATGTCAGGAAAAGGGTTCATGCAGCCGGACCCCCGCCTTTCCTATAGCTCGTGTCGCTCGACGTTGATGCTCGGTGTACGCACGCACCGTTTTTCCTTTATGATCCGTGACGACTTGGTTGCTGAGAGGGGTCCGCCCTCTTGTCTATGGCCCGATCATTTTCGCGAGGTCTAATGCTTGGTTGACTTGGGTTGAGCTGCTCCCCTTGGCTATGGCGGGACCGCTTTTCTACCATTCGGTCAGTACCGTTGGTTTGTTTGCTTTACGAGCGGATGCTCGTTTGTGTGATATTATTGTATGCTTCCCCTTTTTCTCGTAGGTTGTTAGTTTAGTTTAGATCTACACCCTTTGTATGATAACATTAGGTAGCAAGCTTTCCCCCTTAGCTTAGGTCTTCCTCATACATCTTTTAAAACACAAATAACACTCTTTGATTTTCTTTTCTTAAGAGCTTGTTATTTCCGCTCCATTCCCAAGCATAAGTCTCCAAAGGTCGAGCAGCGGAGTGTGAATGTAACTCGTTCACCTAAAAAACACAAAACAAACAAAAATTAGTTAGCCGAGCTACGGTACCTCTGATTCCGCAAAACGGATACGTAGGCAGCGGGGTAGGGTCCGTGCGCGTATAACTCTTTCTTTTCCCTACAATATGCATTCATTTTAGTCCAGATTAGCGCATTTTGCTTACACACCCATAGGGTTAGACATAAGCGTGGATACCATCGAGTATGATGGGCGCGTGGGGTGCTAACACCTTCCCCTCGCGTAACCGACTCCCTTACCCTTTTTCTCTGGTCATGAGACCGTTGTTTTGTTTTGTGGTTTGCTGGCATTCCCTTCCTTTTCAGGATAAATATGTTAGTGGCGACTCTGTTAATTTTCGCGGTAGCGACACATCTCTTTAATTCGTGTACTCTTTTTGATATATCTCAATACCAGTTTTTGTTCAGCATCATCAAAGGATTCAAAACCCTCGATCATCATTCATTTATTCATCTTGTTCATCATTTAATTTTAAAATTAGGGTTCATATGTTCTTCGTGTTTTCTGAAAAATTAGATAGTTGTAGTCAATATAAATAAATATTAGTTGCATATCTGGATTCGTGAGGAAATTTAGAGCAAAATTCATGTTTACATCATCACGTTTGGTTGAGAAATGAGCAAGTTCAGAAATTCAAAAATGGAAAGCTTGAGGTTGAAGATGAAGATGGTGGGTGGCGCCATTTCTGAATTCTCAGGGGAAAGTTTAAAATATAATTAACTGAAAGCGTGTGTTGAACAACTAAAACGTTCAGCTCACTTGGTTACATGCGCTTCCACTCTCTCTTGCCACAAGGTCTGGGGTTCGATCCCCCCCTCAGACCCTTTGTTTTTATTTTTCAATTTAACACGCGTGTTTCACATATAACCAAATGAAGTCCCTCTTTAGTCACACTAAGCGTGTAGCTCAGTTAGCTTTGTTTTGTGTTGGTGATTGCAAGGGCGTGGGTTCAAGCCTTGGTGGAGACAAATGCTTATTTTTTATCACTTTTCTCACTTATTTTCTTCACAACTTCAACCAATTAATTCACTCTTCAAATTAAATCATTTTTGCTTGATTTTTCACACACTTGTTATTTGATATACTTATTTTATAGATAATCAAAAAATTACAAAAAAAATATATTATTTTGATATATTTTAATTAGGTTTAAAGTCATATGTTTTAAGTATGTTTTAAATACTTTAAAATATAGTTTTCACTTAATTTCAAAACCTAATCACTTGTACATACTTTTGTGTTAAAACCCTAATAATTTAGGTCTTAATTAGGTGTAGGCTTTACCTCTATCATAATTAAGTTGGTTTTTATTAATCCTCAAAAACTGTTTTTAATCTCCGGTCAAACAGACGATCCAGGTTTTCCATACAACAAAACTCTGTATCTTTCATTTGTTTTTTTTCATAAACAGTAAATCATATTGTGGGTCTCTAATAGAGTGTAAGTCCCAACACCTTTTTCTTTTCATAGTTTGTTTTCCAAAACTGTATTTACAAAAAAAAAAAATTCTGTTTTCAAAACATTCTTCTGGTATTTGAAGGGCATTATTCCCGGTGAAACTCTTCAGATACCTATGTGACCTATGTCCATCTTCACTTCTTCAGTTTTCAAAAACCATTAAATGTTTATAATAAATATTCAACTATTATCAATAAACAAATAAAATTGCTGGTAAGGCTTTGTACATACTTCTTCAAAGGCCTCCACTTCATCCAGGTTAGGCTTTATAGCTTTCAATTTATAGTCTTTATTTAAATTACTGTCAAATATAAACTGTTTATATATATTGTTTAGGACTATGTCTGAGTGCAAACCTTAGGAGAGTTAAACTATATTTATATTATAGGAATATGGCATAGGATTGAGAATGTCTTCCCGGTGAAGGCTCTTTCCTAATTAGAGATCTGTAGTTCAAACCCTCAAGATGAATTATTCCCGGTGAAACATCTTGAAAAATCCTTAGAACCCAAAAATAGGACACATCCACCCAAGAGGAATTATTCCCGGTGAAACCTCTTACCCATTTGCTTAAAGCCAAAATAAGTTTAAAACCACATAGCTTTCTCTTGTGCTATAACAAGGACCCTCGATGACCCTCGATTAGCCTCCTCTTGGGCTTTGTACAAGGACCCACAGGCTTCTTAAAAGCATATTCCCAGCTTACTCTTGAGCTAGTATACAAGGACCCATCAGGTTTCTTATAAACATAGGAACAGGTCTTTAGTCACCTTTTAGCCTACCCTGGTGAGTCTCTTCTCTTCTTAAAACCAGACTTTTACACAAGCTAAGATTTGTCTCAATCTCAGTATTGAGTACACCTTTTGGAATGAGAGACATGGACAGTCTCTGTCACCCTTATCTTCATTAACTTTCCGTAGAAAGGGTTAGCCTCCAAAATTCATTCTTTCAAAAGACAAACTCTCCAGCAGAGTAAAACCCCTGGAAAGGGTCAGCCTCCATTCATTCTTTAAAAAGATAATCTCACCAGTCTCATTCAGTAAAAGACATATTTCTCAACAAAGGGTCAGCCTCAATTCTGGACTTTGTACAGAACACAAAGACTTCTTAATTTAAGTCAATCCCCAGTAGAGTTATCTCCCAGAGTCAATAAAATAATCAATCAATCAAAAGCCTCAAGCTTGGGCCTCATACAAGCCATCTAAAATCAAATCTTTTATACAGTAGATAGACATAGCTTATCTCTATAGAGAGATCTTTCTCCTATCTCACCACATTCAAACAAACAAACATTACATTACATTTTAATTTTAATCAATCTCCCATTTAGGATTTTGAAAGGCATGCTCTGGCAGTAAAACCCAAGAATGTGGTAACTTTCCCTAATTTGGATGAGCATCTTTCTTTCATTCAAGACGTAGTTGACTGGTATACTTGCACATACACAAGTAAGGTCCCCCTCTTGAATGAAATGAATTCAGTTATTTTGTCACTCTTTTAATGTTTGTGGTGGAATAGTAGAAATACCTCTATGTAAAGATGATTTCATGCCTCTTTATTGTAAACAGAGATTTAATTCAAGCTTCAGCCTTGAGCTTCAAGCAAGGCACCAAAAATAATTAATTTCCCTAATTTGTTCTCCGAACTACAAAAAGCTCTTACTTCCATTAGGGATATGTAGGCATGAGGTTCAAAGGGAATCTCAGCAAGCTAATAAAAAACCAAAAATAGTCAGTCAGTCTGTCTTCTTTTTAAATAAATGCAATTCCTTCTCCTAATAGCAGAGTCGCCAGTTCTGTCGTCCTCGGTTTTTCTCGTGAGATATGAACTGACTCTTCTTTTATTTTTTGAGTTGTGAAAATCAGATAGTCGCCACCGACTTTTATTTTATCCAATTAAGGAAAGGTTTATAAAAGAAACAGAAAAAGACCTTTAAGAGATTTTGGGTTCGGGGGTAGGTTATACAAAGGGAATGTATTAGCACCCCTTTGTATCCATGGTTATCCATGGGCTCTTAATTGCTTAGCTCACTTGTTTGAATCATTTGTCTTGCTTTGAAATGCTTGTATGTGGTTTTAAAATACCTTTGTAAATTAGCTTTGTAATGATCCTTGTGCGGATGTATACAAAATGTTTTATCTTTCGAAAGATGTTTTGAAAAAAGATCTTTAACGTCGTAATGATCTTTGTTTGGATATATACAAAATGTTGTCTTTTTTGAATGTTTTGTTTGAAAAACAATGATATGTGAAACATTTGTTGTTTTGTTTGATTTGAGCAAGCAATTAGGAGATCTACCCTAAGTTCATAAGGTCCTTTCCTATTTTCTTTTAGAAAATTTTCTTTGACTGGATACAGAAAGAATTTATTTGAATTACATTTGAAACAATAGAATTGATTTTGGAAAGAGTAACAGAGGGATTACCTTAAGAGGTGCAAGTGTGATTGTGTTTTATTTTTAGATATATTTGTCTTTGAGGTTAGTGATCTAGCGCTTCAGTTTTTTATCTTTGTCATACACGCAGTTTTATATGTACAGAAATTAAAGTGCGGGAATGTAAAATGCGGAAAGTAAATCTACGCTATTACATCGATTGTGCGAGAAATGTAAACTACGCTATTTACATGAATTTGGCAACCTATACACTTATCTATGAATTTAAATTGCAATAAGATAAAGGGAAGTATTTTTGGATTTTTGGATGGTTGATTTTAATTAATATTAATGCATAATTAATTTAATTAAAAAGCTAAGAATTAGAAATAAAATTTAAACCTAAAAAATTAAGTCTAAAATATGTTCATATTGCTTGTTAATTAATTTTAAAACAAAATTAATTTTTTTGTGATTTTTGAAATTGTTTTTTGAGGTTATTAAGTTAATTAATATATAATTATGCAAATAATTATACAAATAATTAAATCTTAAAGATAAAAATATTCTAAATATGTACAAAATTAGTCTATAATATATAAACTTGATTTAATAAAAATAAAATATTTTTCCTGATTTTTTGATAGGTTAGAAATAATTAAAAGATGAATATAACAATATTATCTAATTAATTAAACAAAATATTTCAATTATGAAGAAAAATAAAATATTTTTGTGTCAAAAATTAATTAAGCATTTTATCAAATTAATGGTAAAAAGAAAATATTTTTTTGTGTTTTGTGATTGGTTGATTTTAAATTAAATGCAAAAACTAAAATTATTTAGTTAAATTAAACAACGGGGTGTATTTTGCAGTTTGAAGATGAACTGATTTTAG
The DNA here is from genome assembly GCF_029867415.1 of Vicia villosa. Classification (NCBI taxonomy): domain Eukaryota; kingdom Viridiplantae; phylum Streptophyta; class Magnoliopsida; order Fabales; family Fabaceae; genus Vicia; species Vicia villosa. The sequence goes on from NC_081180.1 coordinate 198,083,137, forward strand.
TTCAAAGTTGCATATGGGCCAGAAACCAGGGGTGTGAGTAACAATACGCACAGGCCCAATCTGATTCAGTTTTTTTTTTTTTGAAGTCTTCGCATGGGACCCAGTGGCAACGCACGAACCAATCACCAGCGGAGAGAGACTTGGACTTGGTTGACTGACGAATCAGAAAGCTCCATCACGCCACGCAAGCTGGTCAGCAACCTTGGGGATCATTGACCGTCGGAACAGTGAGTTCCGGTCTTCTTCTCCGGCTAGGGCATCTCTCCACCTGTAAAAATAGGTCAAATAAATACCAAAGAAGGACCCTACCCCCCTAAATCGAGGCCTGGGAATCCATTGGTGGTGTTAGTTTGTCTTGAAACGGCCTGGTTCAGGAGATTCGAAGAAGAATGTAAACACACGGTTAACAATGGCAACCTATGTTCTGGACGTTAGAGCTCTCATGCTAGGGTTCAAACCTGACCTAATGATCATTATAAACTCAACCATAACCGTTAGACATGATAACAACGCATAAATGAAGAGTTTGAATTCAATGAAAATTTACCAAACCGGAGAGTGAGGGAACTCGAGTTTCAGGTCCTTATGAACTTGGCTATTGATCCAAACTTACACAAACAAGTCCCAGGAGGTGATTTATGGACTTGGTTTGCTTTGAAACTAGCTGCAAAATCAAACACGAAAATTAAAGTTTCTTTTTGTAATTTTTTAGTTTTGTGAAGTTTGTGAGCTATTCTCTTGATGGATCTTTGTGTGTGTCTTGTTGATGAAGTATTCTACTTCATTTATAAGCAATGGAAGTGCTGCAAACTTAAGCTATCAAGCATTGATTGCTTTTTGAACTTTTGATTTTTTAATATTAAAAATCTTTGAATTCTTTGGCCATGGCTTTGAATTTATTCATCCCTCTTGCTCTAGGCCTGCCATGTACTTCTATGCTGCAGAGTTGAATCAATTTTGATGGCTTTTGCTTAAGAACAAAGCATTGTATCATTATCTCGCACCATTTCTTCTTTAATTTAACTTTATATGTAATAAAATTAAACTAAAAAAGAAATAAAAATGTTATGGGCCTTAGGTTGGTCGTGGGAGGCCCTTAGCATCATTAGAATCATGTTTGGATCATGAAAACTTTGCCTCTTTTGGAAAAAAAAACATTTTTGATCAATGTTGGTTTCATGCATTTTCCCAAAAAATAGCCAACTTCAACAAGACATAAATCCCTCAATTTTGATCATATGAAGGAGTTCTTGTACTTTTTAGAAACCTCAAGATGTCCTCTACAAGCTACTTTGGAAACTGTTTTTCATTTGGAGAAGTTATCTTGATGTTATGGCCTTTGACAAAAAACCACTTTTTGTTGACTTTGAAAATGACCTATAATGTCTGAGCTCATATTTTTCAAATGGTGAATCCAATGACCATGGGATCAATTGCATTTGAAAGATAATTGAATTTCCTTCAAAACAAGCTTTGGTTGGAATTTTTTGAATGAACGAGGAGAGTGTTATGGTCGGTCAAAGTTCAGTTGACTTTTTAGGAGAAAACCCTAATTTTGAAACTTAGGGTTTTGTTGATTTCTGATCTTTTCTTGATGAATTATGATCAACCATTGATCAAATGATGAATCTTTTGAAAAAATATGGATGTTGACAAAAAATTTCATTTTTGACTGTCTGTTGACTTTTCGGTCAAACTGGTCGTCTGACGACTGTTTGAGCTGCTGACTGTGCGTCCGAGCGAATCGAATTTTGAAAGCTTGTCTGGTGGTACCTTGAGACATATGGAGGTTCATGAAATCCATTTTGAGGTCTCAAAAACTCGTTCTCCTGAAAAAACAAAAAACCCTAATTAGGGACTGTTTGTGTAGGAGACAGTTAAGCGTACCTGATTTTTGTGCAGTGCTGAGCCTCTGCTGATCATGTGATTATCAGAAGACTTCTAGAACAAAAATCTTGGAATTTTGAAATGCAAAAGATTGATTTGATTGATGGTACAAAACACGGAGAATCGTGTTGTCAGCGGGTTTGACTGTCAACTGGCTGTCCGGGCATTAACGTAACAGTTAAAGTGAAAACTTAACAGTTAAAGTTAATTTTTTCTTTTTGTTTTTTTGTTGTGTTAATGGTGAAAATTTATTTACATGAGTTTTTAGAAAAACACATACATAATAAATAAATAAAATATACCGTACGTGAACGAAATTACCAATAATAACCTTGAAAAATATTTAATGCACAGAAAAATAAATATTTAACTAGCAATAAACACACATAATATTATCTTGATAATTAAATGACAGTTCGACAGATCATACGATATTTAATACTGACAGTACAAATATTACATAATATAATGAACAGTACGACAAATAAAATAAACAGTACATTATTTGAAAGCGAAAGATACGACAAACTTTAAAAATGACGATTAAAAACCCATGCTATAAATAACAACATATAGATGAACGGAAGTGTAAGCAACCCAGGTCCGCATTTTTCAGGACTATGCAGACAGAAAAAGGACATGATCACCACCAAGACAGTGATGACCATAAGAAAACACGTATCCATCCATTTTGCCATTTTTACCGGGGAAGAAAAGAAAATAATTATGAGGTAGAAGTTTGAGAAATGAGTTGAAATTTGATGTGAGAATTTATGGAAAAAATGAGAGGTATTTATAGAGTGAAAAGAAGGATAGAGACGTTGGGGAATGAAGTGATTCTGTACAAAAAAGGAAAACTTGAGTGGTAGTAGGATTTGAAAGAAAGTGTATGGTAGGGTTTGAAAAGAGAGATGTATAGAATAAAGTTAGGATTTGATTTGAAAGAAAGAGATTTGAAAAGAAAGGAAGAGATTTTGAAAATAATAGTAGAGATTTTGAAAGTAATAATATAGTAAAAAAATTAGTGGGAAGCAAAAAACTAATAATAATTTACTTGTTACCAGTACAGTCTGAATCCCCGGACTCTGCGCCTGCAAAATTTAATTCTGTACCAATTGCGTCAGTACTATTTATCTGCAAATAAATCTCAAATAAACAGGGTGTGTGAAGTAATAAACAGTACTTGGCGTTTGTGTAAGAATAAATTCAACAGCGAACCAAAATACCGTATAAGAAAAATTCTAAAAACTGAGTATTCATAAAATTAGGATATTTATGAAATAAAATCAAGATTATATGAAACTCCCAATTTTTAGACAGAAGTTTGTTGCCTTCTTTCTGAAAAAAGATGAGGGCAAATTTTGGGGTATAACAGTTACCCTCAAGGTGTGTGTGTGCCACAATCAAGTGATTCAGTTCAGATATTTTATCTTGTAAAATTAGTGACTCTATGTTTAATTCAGGGTTGCACTCCCTAGGATTACTAACCACAGCAGTTATAATAAACAGTTAAAAATCCTCTGCTATTACAATAAACACCCCTTAATGCGGGAAAATAAAGGCAGAAAAATAAACCTAATTACTATTACAATAAAACCCTGAAGGGTAACGGAAAATAAAAGGCAGAAAGAAAGGTAGAAAACTTTTTGTACATGGCTTTGGGGAAGATACAATAAAATAGATCAAAAATTAAAATTGTTACAACCTCAGAGCAGATACAAAAATTATGAATAATTTGGCAAATAATAGAAAGGCAAGGCCAAAGGGCAAACCCCAAACGGGGCAAAGTTAACCATGGTTAATAGAAAGGAAACAAGTTAAAAACCTAAACCTTAAGGGCTTGTAAAAAACCTAATGGTATTAAATTAATTATTACAGTTAAAAACCTAATGAAAAAATCTAAGGGAAAACCTAAGGGGAAGGCCTAAGCCTACAGTTTCTCACATTACTGATAGTCACATGGTTTTGATTAAAAAGGCTAAAATTAATTTTTAACTACTAATCTAGAATTAAAACCTAATTTTTATTATTTAACCTAAAAATTAGTTTACTAATTAATTAACCTAAACCTAATTAATTAAATTAATTCTAATTATATTAATCCTAATTAATTAATCGTTATTAAAAAATAAAAGTTTGATTTTATAAAAGAATTTCTTATTTTTAAAGAGAAAAAGAAGAAAAGAGAATCACTTTTGAAAAGAGTTTTTAAAAAGAAAGGAAAGAAAAAAACAATTGAAATACATAAAAAATGAAAAATAATTATAAAAAACTGGTGTTTGGATCTGGTCCTTGAGGGTGCATCATGGGAAAGTGGCCAACAAAGTGTTTGGCCAAAACAAGGTTAATGGTTAATTAAAAAATGGAATGAAAAACAAGTGTCAGGAATGAGAGATAAGATTTACACTCGCTCCTCTTTGGCCAAAGGAAGTATCTGCAAAAATATGATAATAATAAGAATAAGAATAAAAATAATATGACTAATAATAATAATCTGATTTGGCCAAATACCAAAAGGTTTTTGGCCAAATACAAATAACCTTGATTTGGCCAAATACCAAAAGGTTTTTGGCCAAACACGAATAACCTTGATTTGGCCAAAAGCCAAAAGACTTTTGGCAAAAAAACACTTGGGATACCCCTTGAGGTCAAGGGATAAAGCTCCTTCCACTTGGTCAATGCATATGAAACCTGTTCATATGCATTGTTACGGTTAAGAAAACAAATGGAAAAATAGAAAATTCGTCAAAATAAAATAAAAAATATATAAAAACCTGATTATAAATCAAATAAAATAAGAATACGAAGCAACAAATTTTTTCAGATTTTTCTAAAAATATGAAAATAGAAATTAAATCAAATCAAATAGAAAAACGAGGAATTTGCGATTTTGAGCACCAAAATCTTTTAGAATTCTATTCTAAGGGAGTATTGTTCCTCGATTTTTTTTCTGAACTTCTGGAAAAAATTCGGAGCAAATCGAAATAGTAGTTTCAGAATTCGGCAGATAGGCTGGAAAATTTTATCACTTTGCTGCAACCAAAATTAGAGTGACGGAAGATTATTCGTGACGGTCAGAAACGATGGTAAAGGGTTTTTTGTGGATGGGTGTAAAATTATGAGTTGTTGATTGTTAGTGTATGGGAATGAAGAATTTGGTAGAGGTGAATGGTTGGTGAATAAGGGTTGTTAGTTATTTATAAGAAAACATTAGGTTAAAAGGAAAATAGGCTTGGACCTCACTAAGAGCTTAATTTATTTTATTTTCCTTATTTTGAATTATTTAAGTGAATAAATCAAAACAATTGAAATAAAATGATTTAAGGGGTGATTGGATTAAAACTGTGGCAAAATAATGAATTTGCTCAATATGGACTTTATGCACTGACTCAAAATTTCCCAATTTTTACCAGCCTCTCAATTTTCATTATTTGAGAATAATTTTGAATTTGTTGGGAAGCTTGGGATGTCCTCTTCAATTATTTTTGCACTTGAAGATTTTTGTCTTTAAAAATGAGAGGGAAAATTTTGGGGTATGACAGCTGCCCCTGTTCAATCTTCTTAAACCTAAGGATGTAGATTGCCTTGTGTGCTTGTCGGAATCTGAAGGTAGAAGAGGATTGAACACTAGAATACCCAGGTATTTGCCCTTGTTGACATAGGGACTTTTTGCCGGAGATGGGCTTAAGGATGCCATCCAGGTGTTGGAAAAGATGTATGAGACGGGCTTAAAGATGCCATCTAGATGTTGGGAGAAAGTTGACTGAGATGGGCTTAAAGATGCCATCTGATCTGGATAATATGAAAATCAGAATGAGTCGTACATTAGACTGTATCTGAGCTCGATGTATTGAGAGGTGTTTGTTGGCTCGATTGCCCTGAGCGTCGGGATCATTGTTGTGACTCTATTGTCATTGATTCCATGGTCGTGACTCCATTGTCGTGACTCCATTATCGTGACTAAATTGTCGTGACTCAATTGTCGTGACTCCATTGTCGTGACTCCCTTGTCATGACTCAATTGTCGTGACTCAATTATTGTGACTCAATTATCGTGACTCCATTGTCGTGACTCCATTGTCGTGACTCTATTGTCGTGACTCCGTTGTCGTGACTTTATTGTCGTGACTCCCTTGTCGTGACTCAATTGTCGTGGCTCAATTGTCGTGACTCAATTGTCGTGACTCCATTGTCGTGACTCCATTGTCGTGACTTCATTGTCGTGACTCCTTTGTCGTGACTTTTGAACATCGATTTGAATGTCGAGCGCGTCAGTACTATTCGTAGTAACTAATTCAGATCCTGGATTGTTTCTGATTTGTGTCTTGAATGAGTGTCAAAAGTAAATTGTTAATACTGGAGCTTGTGTCAGGGATGGACTTATAGATGCCATCATCATAAGATATGAAGTGGGCTTAGAGATGCCACCGGGATATAGAGAGAATTGATGAGATGGGCTTGAAGATGCCATCTAGCGTGATGAGTTTGAGAGCCAGAATACGTCATACGTTAGATCGTATCTGAAGGTTATACTTAGGATGAGTTGTACGTTAGACTGAATCCGCTGTATTGAGAAGGCAAGCCGTACGTAAGGTTGTACTTTAGGATAAGTCATACGCTAGACTAAGTCCAGTTGCATCACGAAGATGTCTGGAAAGGAGGACGGGTTGTACGTTAGACTGGGTCCGGTTGCATCACGGAGATGTATGGAAAGACGGGTTGTATGTTAGACCGAGTCTGGTTGCATCACGAAGATGTCTGTTTGCATCACGGAGATGTTTGTTTGCATCACGGAGATCTCTGTTTGCATCACGGAGATGTCTGGTTACATCACAGAGATGTCTAGAAAGATGGGTCATACATTAGACCGAGTCTGGTTGCATCACAGAGATGTCTGGAAAGACGGGTCATGCATTAGACTGAGTCTGGTTGCATCACGGAGATGTCTGGAAAGACGGGTCATGCATTAGACCGAGTCTGGTTGCATCACGGAGATGTCTGGAAAGACGGGTCATACATTAGACCGAGTCTGGTTGCATCACGGAGATGTCTGAAAGTCGGGTCATATGTTAGACCGAGTCTGGTTGCATCCGGAGATGTCTGGAAAGGAGGATGGGTCATACGTTAGACCGGGTCCGGTTGCATCAAGGAGATGTCTGGAAAGACGGGTCATATGTTAGACCGAGTCTAGTTGCATTCGGAGATGTCTGGAAAGCCATACGTTAGGCAGAAGCTGAGCTTGATATGTTAAGAAGTGTCTGTTGAAGACGGACTTAAAGATGCCATCTGACTTGGAGAGAATTGATTGTCCTGGTATTTTTAATCTATTTGGACCTTGGACGAGTGTCAGATTTAAATCATTAGCTTGATTGTTTCTGCGTTTGTACCTGTAAAATGACAATTACTTGATAATAATATTAGTTTCATGCAATGTTTATGATGCATGTAATGAATGAGATGAAGTCCTCAAAATAAATGAGGATCTTTGTATGTTATGTGTGACTTAGAGCTATATGTAATGCATGTATAATGTATAGGATGTGTGACTTATGCTATTCAGAGTAACTTTGAGAAGATAGATCTTTGATATGATTCTGATGCTTGAACTTGTATTGGAGATATGCAGCTGCGGATTTCTGTTCCCTGCTTGGGGATGAACAATAACTTTGAATGGTTGATCTTGATGTACCCTAACTAGGGATAGGAGAGATGGATGACCTTGTATCGGTGAACCGGCAGTGTTTGAAGATCTAAACTCTGTTAGGGGAATAAGTTTCTGCTTTGGAGATATCTTCTTGAAGATTACTCTGTGGGGATATAATCTTGTGAATTTGGAGTCGTAGGAAACCATGGATGCCTTAAATATTGCCCCCAGTGATTATGGTACTTGTCATTCTTGAACTCGTATTGATTGGGACCTGCCAATGAGTATTGGTCGAAGTGTCAACTAGACTTGCATAGATTTGCCCCTGCTAGTAGAGATTTTAAAAAGATTCGCCTCGCGAGGACTTTATGTGGTGTGTACTATGGGTGACATGCCCCCAGTAATCATAGACTTAAGATGATGCCCCATGTTGATTGTGAAGTAGCTGCAGATCCACTTGGGTGTACGCCCCTGATTGTTTGGAATCTTGAGAGATTCTTGGAATCTTGACCTAATTTCCCCAGATTGATTGGCATTCTTTGAGAGATTCTCGGAATCTTGACCTGACTGCCCCAGGTTGATTGGATAAACCATGTCATGCCCCTTGTATACATAAGAGACGTTGCTTCTGAAGTGATTTTGTCTGTTAGGATAACTTTCAGTCATTAGTTGTACCATGTGCAAATTCTTCTTGATGCTAACATTCGAAATTATGTAGCAAAATATGTTTAATAATGAATTCATGAGATGCAGTGCATATGTCTGTCTTGATTTTTTTGAAAGCATTAAAACAGAAGATGTAAAAAGCGTGATGTTTATAAAACGTGATGTTTGTAAAAGGAGATATCAACTCAGCTTTTATGGCAAACCTTAAGAAGTCAGGATACCTTTTTGGTGACAGTATGCTTTCGAACTAACCATGTTTCAGTTAGGACTTTCAAGGGTTGTAACGTTGCTTGGTTCACGGTTTGAAAAACAAAGGATAATGGCTCAAAAATTTATTTATACCCATCCCAATCTTCGTGATTTTCTTCGATCCTATGCTCAGTTAACTCTGCGTTTAAGCCTTAGCAAAGCTTGAAGTTGTAACATTGATATTTGATGATGGTTAAAGTACCGGAGGTTTATTTGGACGGGCAGTCATCCTTTTTTTGTAATACTTTCTTTTTGTCGAGGATTTGTAGTGACCTCTTTTGAAATGTTTTCTTTTGTCGAGGAAATTGTTTAGCAACCTCCTTTTTAACTTTGATTTTGTTATCCCTAACTTTTGCCTGAACTGTTTATTTTGAGATTACAGTCAACGGGAAGTTTGATTTTTGATAAGTCTCCTTCATAGGTTATGACTTAACATTTTTATCTCCTTTTCTTTTTTATGGATATTGACTTCCTGACTTGATGATTACAAAAACCCATCATTACTTGTGTAAAAACAACTGGTATAACTGGTATAACTGAATAACTACCTTGCCCCAGGTTATGATTAAATGTTTTAATTTGCACGTGAAAGAAACTTCTACTCCATAGGCTCAAAGGGGTTGACTAGGGATTAACATCCTTATATCTCCACTGTTTAGGAATTGAAACAATGCCTGTACATCGTCAGCATAGTCTGTTCAAAAGCATACTGTATGAGGTTGCGGTATCGTTTTCGTCATCCTCCCTCAAAAGGCTTACAGCTTAGCAGGAGTTGAAAATCACAAAACAAAACAAAGTAAAGACACAGTTTAAATGAGTGATAGTGAAATGATTGATTCAAGACAAACATATGCAATGCACTAATGATGATTATTAAAACAGATAATGTCTATCATTGTTGCACCCCAAAATTTGCCCACTTATTTATTCCTAAAAGGGTTTCATATCACATTCATACGCATCCCTTCCATTAGGTCATATAACACATCATGCATGATTAATCAAAAAATCCGGCATGGGATCGAGGATCTTTAGAGGTAAGAGTTTCATTGGTGCTTTGAGACGTCTTATTTTCTTATTCAAGGTGCTTACCTCAATCAAGTTAAAGCTAAGGTTTCTTAAGGATGAGAGTTACTAAATTCTGCAAGCTTGATTCAATTGGTTCTCCCTTTGAACAAGATCCACAAGATTAGGGTTTATTTCCCTTTGCTTGAGCTATTACTGGGATTATCAGATGATTTCCGGGCAATGGGCTCCCCCTTTGTTACGTGTTGATTAACAGGCTTTCATGAATTAGGATTTCATTTAAGGACTTGGAATTTAAAGTCTAAGATCACATTGAGTTAGTTAACACTGGATCATTCTTGAATGTGAGTCTTTGATGAGCTCTTTTGAATTTAGAATGGAGGGAGATTTGGAGTTTTCAGTACCATTCCAAGCATTGAGAATCCTTAAGCAAACAGGTTGACTTTTTTTCAATGACGATAATCACACAAGGGTATAAAGTGTGGAGTAAATTAAAGAGAAGGTCACGTGAAAATTCAAAGTGGAATGCAATGTCAGAAAAAAAGGAGATTCAAACTTTATTTGAAAATGTTTTGTCCATTACAATTTACATCCACCAATAGTTCATCCTCGTTCAAAATTCGAGCTCAACATCATTCAATTTGGTCTCAAATTAAGTCCTTTACAAAATTACAAATTACACAAAGAGAAATGCAACAGAAAAAATTAGGAAGAGGAGAGAAGTAACTAACCTTTCAATCAATTCTGATTCTCCCTGATACTATATAACATAATCTCCCACCATTGTTCATACTTCACACGCCACTTTCCTCCACCTTCAGACTTCAACATTCATCTTGCTCCCTTCTTCAACCTCTCTTCACTTCATCACCTTCCCCAATCTTCAACACTCTGCAACTCTCTCCTTCATCATCTACCTTGAACCAACCTCCATCTTCTTCACCAAGAAAACTTCTCTATATCCTTCATTACACAAAAGACTGACATAAAAACTCTAACAAAAAAAACTTCAAGCTCTTCATCTCTCTTCACCATCATCAATCTTCGCCACTCTTCAATCAACCTTCAATCACACCTCAAAACTCTGCAAAATCAAAGGAATTCCGAATCAGAACAGAGTAAAAAAAACAAAGAAAGCATTATCGGTTCATCATCACCTTCGTACCAATCTGCAGCAACAAAATTCTCTCTTTTGATCTTCATCGCAACACCTTCACATCAACTTCAAACGAGGACAGCAAGGGCGAGTCAGAGAGAATGATGCGATTATGTCGATCTCATGAGAGATACGAGATCGAGAGAGGATCTGAAGTGAAATCAGAGCGAGTTTGAGATCCGAAACACGGAGAGGTGTGAGGAGAGAGCGAAGAGGCGCTGGTCATGGAGGCGTTGGAGTTCGCTTCGTCGGAGAAGATGAACTTCTCCACCGCGCCGTCGCCGTTGCGTTTTGTGAAGAAGGGAGAAGAGAGTCTGAACATCTGAAACGGCGCAAGGTAACCCTAGCCCCCTTTCTATATAATATAATTTTATACTATAGTTTTTTAATTGAATTAATTTGAATTTAATTGAGATATAATTAGGGTTTAATGTGAATGATTAGTGTACTTAAGTCCGAATATTAATTATAATTGAAGTAGTGATTAATATTGTTTGAAACTGAATAAAATTCTGATGAAATATTTGAATCATGAATCTGATAATTAAGACAATTGGACTAATCTGAAGACAACTCGTCGGGCAACCGAATTTCATCCATGCACCTCTCTTTTGGCCCATTGCAACCCGTTTTTTGGCCAATAATCTGAAACAAAAATGTCTTGGGCCATCGATTGGGCCCTGCGCCCAGATTACTTGCTACACTCCATAACCCAGCATAATCCCCCTGACTCCATTGTTTTTCTTATTAGAATTTAAAGTTTTTTGACATAGTTTTGATCTAATTTTTTAGGTAATAAAATCATAATTTTGTTAGATTTTTTAGGTAGTTAATGACATAAAAAAGGTTCATAAAAATAATAGTTTAGGCTTAGTAGTATTTAGGTTTTTAGTATAATTTTGGCTTGAATTAGAATTCCCTTAACACATAAAAAACCCATAAAAATAGTAGTATTTTTTAGTTTAATTTTGCACCAATACTTGAACCGTTTTCTTTATGCTTTTGTACCATTTCCATGCTATTTTTTGTATAATTGTTGTGTGATTTTGTTACTTGTTTTTGGCCATATTTTTGGCCTACTTTGTTAATATTTTAATGCTCCTTTTAGAATTTAGCCACCATGATTAACATTAGACTTAGGTTAGAATAACACTTAGGTTAGAGAAATCGGTTAGTTTCCCTTGTTCATTTCTTTTTCTTTTACAACACTAAAAAACTTAATAAATACTCAAAATAAAATCCCTTTAAAAAATACAAAGAAAACACTTAAAAAACATTAATAAAGGTTGAAAAGCAATAAATAGGGAATGGAAACTTGGGTCTCCCTTGCTTAAGGGAATCACTTGAGCGGAAATTCCCAATCTAAAAAATACAAACCAAAGGGTAACTCGAGTCTCCCTTGTTTAAGGGATCCACTCGAAACACCCAAACTCTCTTTTGTCTCTTGCCCTCGTGGAATTCTTAAGAACATGTTGAATCCATTCCATAATTAGGCGTGTAAATCTCCAAAGTTCAAGCATCGTGGAGTGCGACTTTAACCTCTGTTCAACTAAAAAACACAAAAACAAATGGAAACTATTGAGCCAAACTACGGCGCTCTGATTCCTGAAAGGGATACGTAGGCATTGGGTCGCGGGGCCTAAGCGAGCACACTTGTAAATAATTCCTTCTTTTCCCTGTATTTCTTTTGCATTCATTTGCATTTAGGTTTAGACATATATACACCCTTTAGATAGAAACAGACATAGGTGGATACCATCGAGTACAATGGGCGTGAGGGGTTTTAGCACCTTCCCCTTGCGTAACCGACTCCCGTACCCTTTTCTCTGATCGAAAGACCTTGTTCTTATTTCGAGTTAGGTTTCCTGGTATTCCTTTCCCGCAATGGGATAAATATATTAGTGGCGACTCTGATTCCATTTTTCGCGGAAGCGATAGTTGGCGACTCTACTGGAGATGTGATAGACCTGTGCTGGTCCATTCCTAGCGAGACAATCCTAACCTTTGTTTTTCGTTTATTGGGTGTTTCTTTGTTTTTTTATATGCTTACATCCTGTATATATGTTTGCATATCATGTTTACTTTCCGCATGCATCTGGACTATATTATGGGCCCCCGTGGGGGCCACATATTTTCTCTGTTTGCAGGTTGGGTGGGATGTTCTATGAGGTAAAAGGCCCAATACCCAGGCCAGAGTTGACACATAGGATACCTAGGATAGAGTGGATAGTCATGACGCCAACAAAATGTCAGGTTCTGTTGATTGCGATCATGAGACCAACGACCAGTTGAGATTCAAATGAGATACCATTGTTGGCATGTATTTGCAACAATGATGGTGTTTCAGGAGAATTGTTAACGCTGGAGACCTTTTGACCTACCTTGACCTAGATTCACCTGTGAGTGGGGAGGGATATACATGACAGGTACCGTTGGTGACTATTCAGTTCTGATGGTGACTATTGTTCCTATGGCCCTCTGATACCTATGCCGGACCTTTGATCTCATGACATCTGACCTACATCAGTTATTCAGAAGATTGTACATTGGTTACTAAGATTATATGGACCTTGATCTCATGCTTTTGCATTGCATAACATCATTAATTTGTCCACTTCATTTGTGGGGGATTCTAAAGTCTATTTCCAAAAAAAGAGGAAACGAAAAAAAAGTAGAAAAATAGAGAAGACGGAAAAGAAAAGAAAAAAGAAAAGATACTTTGTGCAAAAAAGAAAAAAGAAAGAAAAGAGAAACAAAAGTTGATGAAAAGACTTTAGGATCCCTTAGAAATGAAACATGCATTCATACTATCATGCATTTCATAAGCTTATGAGGGCCCTTTATACTCAGATTCTGACTTCAGCAACGAATTGACTTCTCACCGCTACGTGCTCAAAAGTTAATAATGGAACAACTCCGTGAGGATTTGAATGAGATGAGAACAGAAATGGGGATTAACGTGAATCCGTTTATGGAGGCTATCTGAGGTTTCTCTCTTAGACAAGGAAAGTCGAGACAAGTTCGTCAAAGGCCAAATGCAAATGCTAATCTAGCCCCAAGAGAAGGTATTATGAATCAGAATGTCTGAAATAATGTTGAGATTCCTATTCATGTCAAGGAGAATTTACATCATGAGAACAATTTGGAAATTGAAGTCTTCAAGTTCCTGATTATCGAAACTAACAAAAGGTTCCACCTCTTGGAGAAAAGGTTGAAAGCCATAAAAGATTGTGACTCTGTTGATTTAGACATTGTGGGATCGTGCCTAGTGCCTAACTTCAAGAGCTTCAAAGTTCATTTATTCTCTCTCTGGATAGTTTGGACATGCAAGCCAAAGTGGTAATCATCATTGTACATGTGTGGAAATTGCTTGGGGCTCCCGACCGAGGGATAAGCAAGACGTATTCTGGTCTTGAGCACTGCACCATTTGAATCGCTCGAATCCCTAAAGCACTACAAAGTTTTGAGCAACATTGTCAGAATCTTTTGTCATGTGATAATCAAGAGTGTTCTGCGGAGGCATTTCTCATTCTCAAGCTATTGCTTCATATCATATGTCATCTCTTCCCGGAATTTTCTTCGCAGAAGCCCTTGCTCGTCAACAGAGAAAGTAAGAATATGAGAAATAAACTGATGTAATTCTGATGCCTTGTGCCAAATTACTTCCATGCTGGTTAGAATCTTAGTTGGTTAAGATTTATGTTGTGGGTCTTCCTTACCACATATAGCTCTCCTGAGTTTGATGATCATACTAGATTCTTCCATTTATGATGGTGATTACTGTTCTAGCATCTATATTTGGGGCTCCCGACCGAGGGATAAGCAAGACATTGTCTATCTTGAGTATTGCATCATTTGCATTGCTCGAATCCCTATAGTAAGGCAAAAATGCACCACTCTTGTACGCCTTTGTTGGAATATTCTTCTGGGAAGTAATCTAAAGGGTGTGGAAAGAACATGTGATAATGCTAACTGGCTATCATGCTGGGGTGCCTAGCCATTCAACTGAAGGTGGTATGACATTCAAAGGCAGAATTCAAGTCCTCGTTGATTTCAGAACAACCGCATCCACTCCAAGAGGTTTTATGCACAAATTGAAGTCTCGATGGGGTATCAAAACTGCAGAAGGTATTCAAAAGCAATACGTCCAGAAGGAGTCAAGTCTCCTCAACAATGGCATTCATTCAAGTCTTTATTGCATTCCCATTCCTAACATTTTGTTGTTTGTTTAAGCATTTAATTGCATGTAAAAATTTGTTAATTTCTGAATGAAAATCACAATGCATTATTTATGTTTGTCTTGAAGTAATCCATTCGTTTTCACTCAAAAAAGAAAAATGTTTTGGAATTACGATACCAACTTTACTAATCGCTTGCTTAGGCAAAGAGCAGAGGGAGAATGATGAAAAAAATGCAAAATCCCTAATTGTGTGTTTTTGAATAAAACCCTGTTGATGATGTACATGCATTGTTTCAAATCCACAAACACCGGAGATATAAGGGAGATAGACCCTCTTTAACCCCTTTGAGCCTTGAAGTATGAGTTTCTTTTCTGATCAGAAAAACCCTTAATCTTAACCCTGGGGCAGGGTAGTGTTCAGTTAACTTGATCAAGTGTTCAAAACTCATAAAGGATATGTATCTGAGGATACAACAATGGTTATCCTTCAAAAAAAAGTTAGGGAAAGTCAAAACTGTGATGGTTATCCTTCACCTACCAAGAGGACAAAAGATGACGATACCACAATGGTAATCCTTCAATGAGGCAGTCGCAATCACTTCCAATGAATCAAAGATAATGCGAGGTCACACGACTTGTTCAAAAAAAAGAGCATAAAAAAATGGTAAAAAAATGAAAAGAAGAAATGATGAAAGAAAATAATATAGCAATAAAAAGAAAAATGATGGTGAAAATAAAGCAAGAACAAAGTCGTGTGATAATGAATCAAAAGAATTAAAGGTGAGCGACTGTCATGTCCGAAAAACCTCATTGATTCCTCAACCGTTTCAAAATTCCTTGTGAGGGATGAACATTCTTGTTGAGTTAACTGAACTTAGGACTGGAGAACATCACGAAGGGGGTGGGTACCAAATAATTTTGAGCCTAAAAAATCCTTTGTTTCTGAAAACAATGAACTCGGCCAAGTTACAACCCTTAAAAGTCCTAATTGAAGTAGGGTTTATTTCGAAGACACACTCCAATGAGATAGCGTTTTAGTGACTCCAAATGAAGCGTAACACATATCCATGTTGATATCGTATACCCGCTTTATCTTTCATATGCAAAAATCGATGTTGTGTCAACTAGTGATTCGTTCACATGAGGTCGCGACCTCATTTCCTAAAACATTTCTTTATACTTCAAGACTAACATAGGCTTTGCATTAGAATAGTCATTCTTATAATCAACATTATTTTGCATACAAAACATTTGCTTAAACATCAAGGAAGTTTCCATGATGAGAAATCATGAAGAGCTTGATCATGTCAACGTAAAAGATACTTGAGAACTCCGTAGAGTAAAAAGAAATCATTTCAGAGACTGATTATCAAAGCAAGTTGTTTGAAGGCTCCATTGAGGATGTGCAGTTTGATGCCCTCGTTGTTTGATCATTAAGGGACAAGTGCCTGAAGACTCCACTGAGCCTGATCAGTTTGATATTGTTCTTGATTGGTTACCCTGAGGGGAAAGGGTTGAATACTCTGTTGAGCCTGAACAGTTTGATATCTTCTTTGATTGACTATCCTGAGGGGAGAAATCTGAATACGCTGTTGAGTAGATACTTTTTGATTAAGTACCCTGAGGGGAAGAGTTTTAAGATTCCATTGAGTGTGATAAAGTTGCTTCCATAGTTTGGTTGACTTCAAGGGAAGTAAACTTGAGGATTCTAATAAGATGTACATAATCTGCGGCAGTCACGATGAGACATCTCTCTCAGAATTCAGTCAATCAGAGGCAGTGATGTCGAGACATTTCTCTCAGAATTCAGTCAATCTGGGGCAATTACGTCGAGATTCAAAAATTCTCTTCAAGGATCTGTTGATTAAGAGAAATAACCATTTCAAATGCTTGAATGTACTGGAATAAATTACCTCAAGTAAGTGCGGTGTATGGATCCTTTCGAGGCAAATATCTTCGTAAGTCAGGCAGCCTGGGGCATAATATTTTGGTTTGTATTGAAGAACCGTCATTCACTTGTAAAGTGAAGTTGTCCATCACAAAGTTGATAAGTATCATAATGCTCTTCCCCAACAAGGTTCTATTCTTCAAGCATAGGAATTTATTTCTCCTTGAAAAGTCTCTCTCCTCAAGCATAGGAGTTTAGTTCTCCTGGGAGTTGGTCCCATTTCCCAAGCATAGGAGTTTATTTTTCCTAAGAATTCCTTCTCTCCCCGAGTATAGGAGTTTATTTCTCCTAAGAGTGTTCCAATCCTCCCAAGAAGAGTTCCTTATCCGGATTTCTCATCTCCAAATGGTGAATCGAGGGAATCTCCTCATGTTAAAAATCCTCCAAGAAATGGCACATGGTGAGAAGTCAGAAGTCATTCTTCAAGTCAACGAAGAAGTATATCTTGCAAGATAATGCTAGAATATCAAGATCTATCCCCACAGAGTTCTTAACACTAAGGGGATTCTCCCTGGTGTTTACCTCTCCCGAGGTTAGAGACAAAGCTCGATCGACAAGTCAGCAGAATATCCTTTAAAGGGCCCTTGTTATCTCTACATATAGTAATCATTGCATTCATATTGCATCTACAAAAAGCATAGCATTTCCATGAATATGGAGCATTACACCATGGAAAAAGTCAAACATGCATCAATGCATAAGCCAAGTTTGTATGTGCTCCAAAGGCACAAGGTAATATATCCCCAGAAGAAGTCTCACTTTCTCCCTCCAGTGTGGATTGAATACAAAGTCTTTCTTCGTCAAGATCATTGTCTCTATGGTTATTTCCCGTTTGCTGAGCTCAATCGTTTGGATAACCCATATTTTGTGTGTGGCAATTCGAATGATTGTCACTCTTGTAGAATTACACCCCGCCTTTTGGCCAGAGGGAACCATGTAGTTCTTATGCCCCAAGTAACAATACCTCTTTCAAAGTCCACTATTTACTGGCATCATCTAATAGAGTCTGGTCGTCACCAGTTTTCTCTCTGTACTTAATTTTCGTGAGTCCCCTTACTGCATTTTGCATAAGGGATATCTCTTGCTTCTTGCAAGTTTGCCTTGGTTATTTTCTTGTGCTGCATGCAGATTAGAGTGCGAATGAGGGTGGGCATTCAACCCATCTCATTTTTCAATCATTTGGGGTAACCATACTTCGTGTGTGGCAACTCGAATGAATGCCACTCTTAAAGAGTTACACCCCGCCTTTTAGCCTGAGGGATCCATGTAATTCTTATGCTTCGCTAGCATCAACATCTCAGTGAATGTTCAGTGGTTACTGTCATCTGCATGTCGAGTCTAGTCGTTACTAGTCTTGTTTTGGTTATTTTCCCATATGTAGCATGCATATTAGAGTGCGAATTAGGAAGGGCATTCAACCCATCTCATTTTTCAATCATTTGGGTAATCATACTTGGTGTGTGGCAACTCGAATGAATGCCACTCTTGTAGAATTGCACCCCGCCTTTGGCCTGAGGGATCCATGTAATTCTTATGCTTCGCAAGCATCCATATCTCTGTGTTTTCCAGTGTTTACTGACGTCTTCTAGTTGAGTCTAGTGGTCACTAGTCTCCGTGGTTATTTTCCCGTTTGCCGAGTGCAATTGAAGTAAAAGTAATGTATCATATCTCGAGCATTTGGATAACCATACTTGGTGTGTGGCAATTCGAATAATTGCCACTCTTGAAGAGTTACACCCCGCCTGTTGGCCTATGGGATTCATGTAGTTCTTGCACTCCGTAAGCATCATTGCCTTTTTGGAAGCCCAGTGTTTACTGGAATCCCTTGATTGATTCTAGTTGTCACTAGCCTTTCCTTCAGTCAAGTCCAATGGTTATTGGCATCACCCGCAAATCCAGTGTTCATGAACATCCCCAATAAGAGTCTAGTTGTTACTAGTCTTCTTCAGTCAAATCCAATGATTATTGGCATCTCTTTTAAAAGTCCTATGGTTATAGGCATCCTTTGGTTGAGTCTAGTGGTTACTAGCCTTTTCCTGAAAGTCCTGTGGTTACAGGCATCCTTTGGTCAGGTCTGATTGTTATTGGTCCTTTCCTTTAAAGTCTGGTTGTTACCAGCGAAAGTCCTATGGTTATAGGCATCCTTTGGTTGAGTCTAGTGGTTACTAGCCTTTTCGATAAAGTCCTGTGGTTACAGGCATCCTTTGGTCGGGTCTGATTGTTATTGGTCCTTTCCTTTAAAGTCTGGTTGTTACCAGCAAAAGTCCTGTTGTTACAGGCATCCTTTGGCCAGTTCTAGTTGTTACTAGTTTGTTCCTTTAAAGTCCCATGGTTATGGGCATCCTTCGAAGTCTGATTGTTACCAGCAAAAGTCTTGTGGTTACAGGCATCCCTTGGTCGAGTCTAGTGGTTACTAGCCTTTTCCTTAAAATCTTGTGGTTACATGCATCCTTCGGTTAGGTCTGATTGTTATTGGTCCTTTCCTTCAAAGTCTGGTTGTTACCAGCAAAAGTCCTGTGGTTATAGGCATCCTTTGGTTGAGTATAGTGGTTACTAGCCTTTTCCTTAAAGTCCTGTGGTTACAGGCATCCTTCGGTTAGGTTTGATTGTTACTGTCCCTTTCCTTCAAAAGTCCTGTAGTAACAGGCATTCTTTGGTCACGTCTGATTGTTATTGGTCCTTTACTTTAAAAGTCCTGTAGTAACAGGCATTCTCCGGTCAGGTCTGATTGTTAGTGGTCCTTTCCTTCAAAGTCCGGTTGTTATCGACAAAGGTCCAGTAGTTGACTAGCGTTTCTTGTTTATGTCAAGCATTTAATAGTATCCCTTGTTTGGAATTAGTGGTAACTGGTGTCCTCTCTCAAAATTAAAATTGCAAGATTCTCTTCAGAGTTATTACTCCAGAGCACAAATTTTTGGGTTCTTGGGTATTCAATCCACTTGCACCTCAAATGTCCCTAACTTGTGTCGTTCATACATTCAGGTCCAAGCAGATTGAATAGGGGCAGCTGTTGCACCCCAAAATTTGCCCACTTATTTATTCCTAAAAGGGTTTCATATCACATTCATACGCATCCCTTCCATTAGGTCATATAACACATCATGCATGATTAATCAATAAATTCGGCATGGGATCGAGGATCTTTAGAGGTCAGAGTTTTATTAGGGCTTTGAGACGTCTTATTTTCATATTCAAGGTGCTTACCTCAATCAAGTTAAAGCTAAGGTTTCTTATGGATGAGAGTTACTAAATTCTACAAGCTTGATTCAATTGGTTCTCCCTTTGAGCAAGATCCACAAGATTAGGGTTTATTTCCCTTTGCTTGAGCTATTACTGGGATTATCAGATGATTTTCGGGCAATGGGCTCCCCCTTTAATACGTGTTGATTAACAGGCTTTCATGAATAAGGATTTCATTTAAGGACTTGGAATTTAAAGACTAAGATCACATTGAGTTAGTTAACACTGGATCATTATTGAATGTGAGTCTTTGATGAGCTCTTTTGATTTTAGAATGGAGGGAGATTTGGAGTTTTCAGTACCATTCCAAGCATTGAGAATCCTTAAGCAAAGAGGTTGACTTTTTTTCAATGACGATAATCACACAAGGGTATAAAGTGTGGAATAAATTAAAGAGAAGGTCACATGAAAATTCAAAGTGGAATGCAAAGTCGGAAAAAAGGAGATTCAAACTGTATTTGAAAATGTTTTGTCCATTACAATTTACATCCACCAATAGTTCATCCTCGTTCAAAATTCGAGCTCAACATTATTCAATTTGGTCTCAAATTAAGTCCTTTACAAAATTACAAATTACACAAAGAGAAATGCAACAGAAAAAATCAGGAAGAGGAGAGAAGTAACTAACCTTTCAATCAATTCGGATTCTCCCTGATACTATATAACAGAATCTCCCACCATTATTCATACTTCACTCGTCGCCACTTTCCTCCACCTTCAGACTTCAACATTCATCTTGCTCCCTTCTTCAACCTCTCTTCACTTCATCACCTTCCCCAATCTTCAACACTCTGCAACTCTCTCCTCCATCATCGACCTTGAACCAACCTCCATCTTCTTCACCGAGAAAACTTCTCTATATCCTTCATTACACAAAAGACTGACATAAAAACTCTAACAGAAAAAACTTCAAGCTCTTCATCTCTCTTCACCATCATCAATCTTCGCCACTCTTCAATCAACCTTCAATCACACCTCAACCTTCAAACAAGAGTCGTCAATTCGAAAGGATTCGTATTCTTCTCGCAATATCAACTTTCTTCAATAACCTTCATCCATCAACTCCTCAAAAACTCTGCAAAATCAAAGGAATTCCGAATCAGTAGAAAGTAAAAAAAAAACAAAGAAAGCGTTATCGGTTCATCATCACCTTCGTACCAATCTGCGGCAACAAAATTATCTCTTTCGATCTTCATCCCAACACCTTCACATCAACTTCAAACGAGGACAGCGAGGGCGGGTCAGAGAGAATGATGCGATTATGTCAATCTCATGGGAGACACAAGAACGAGAGAGGATCTGAAGTGAAATCAGAGAAAGTTTGAGATTCCGAAACACAAAGAGGTGTGAGGAGAGAGCGAAGAGGCGCTGGTCATGGCGGCGTTGGAGTTCGCTTCGTCGGAGAAGATGAACTTCTCCACCGCGCCGTCGCTGTTGCGTTTTGTGAAGAAGGGAGAAAAGAGTCTGAACATCTGAAACGGCGCAAGGTAACCCTAGTCCCCTTTCTATATAATATAATTGTATACTATAGTTTTTTAATTGAATTAATTTGAATTTAATTGAGATATAATTAGGGTTTAATGTGAATGATTAGTGTACTAAAGTCCTAATATTAATTATAATTGAAGTAGTCATTAATATTGTTTGAAACTGAATAAAATTCTGATGAAATATCGGAATCATGAATCTGATAATTAAGACAATTGGACTAATCTGAAGACAACTCGCTGGGCCACCGAATTTCATCCATGCACCTCTCTTTTGGCCCATTGCAATCCGTTTTTTGGCCAATAATCTGAAACAAAAATGTCTTGGGCCATCGATTGGGCCCTGCGCCCAGATTACTTGCTACACTCCATAACTCAGTATAAACCCCCTGACTCCATTGTTTTTCTTATTAGAATTTAAAGTTTTTTGACATAGTTTTGATCTAATTTTTTAGGTAATAAAATCATAATTTTGTTAGATCATTTAGGTAGTTAATGACATAAAAAAGGTTCATAAAAATACTAGTTTAGGCTTAGTAGTATTTAGGTTTTTCGTATAATTTTGGCTTAAATTAGAATTCCCTTAACACATGAAAAACCCATAAAAATAGTAGTATTTTTTAGTTTAATTTTGCACTAATACTTGAACTGTTTTCTTTATGCTTTTGTACCATTTCCATGCTATTTTTTGTACAATTGTTGTGTGATTTTGTTACTTGTTTTTGGCCATATTTTTGGCCTACTTTGTTTATACCATTTTAATGCTCCTTTTAGAATTTAGCCACCATGATTAACATTAGACTTAGGTTAGAATAACACTTAGGTTAGAGAAATCGGTTAGTCTCCCTTGTTCATTTCTTTTTCTTTTACAACACTAAAACACTTAATAAATACTCAAAATAAAATCCCTTTAAAAAATACAAAGAAAACACTTAAAAAACATTAATAAAGGTTGAAAAGCAATAAATAGGGAATGGAAATTTGGGCTCCCTTGCTTAAGGGAATCACTCGAGCAGAAATTCCCAATCTAAAAAATACAAACCAAAGGGTAACTCGAGTCTCCCTTGCTTAAGGGATCCACTAGAAACACCCAAACTCTCTTCTGTCTCTCGCCCTCGTGGCATTCTTAAGAACATGTTGAATCCATTCCATAGTTAGGCATGTAAGTCTCCAAAGGTCGAGCATCGTGGAGTGCAACTTTAACCTCTGTTCAACTAAAAAACACAAAAACAAATGGAAACTATTGAGCCGAACTACGGCGCTCTGATTCCTAAAAGGGATACGTAGGCATTGGGTTGCGGGGCCTAAGCGAGCACACTTGTAAATAATTCCTTCTTTTCCCCGTATTTCTTTTGCATTCATTCGCATTTAGGTTTAGACATGGATACACCCTTTAGATAGAAACAAACATTGGTGGATACCATCGAGTACAATGGGCGTGAGGGGTTCTAGCACCTTCCCCTGGCGTAACCGACTCCCGTACCCTTTTCTCTGGTCGAAAGACCTTGTTCTTATTTCGAGTTAGGTTTCCTGGTATTCCTTTCCCGCGATGGGATAAATATATTAGTGGCGAATATGATTCCATTTTTCGCGGTAGCGACAATCATGAGTCGAATGTTTAAACAAGAATGAAAAATTGCAAATGAAAGCAAAACTAATGACCCAATAGTCCATCCTTCTAGACATTAGTTAGTCTTGTCATGACTAGGCATAGAAGCTGTGATCACCATAGGGATCTTTGGAGGGTCCCTCAGAGTAATCAATTTGATCTTCAACAGATGTTGTAATGCTTGAGCCAGCGACATATTGATCTTGGTGAGTTGACGCTTAGGTACGTCTGGCTTTCGTCGTTGTTGTAGTGCCGGTGTAAAGATCAGAACTGCCGCAATAGATTGGTTGTGTTCATTACGACCTTTCTGATTGTGCGCCACATCAGTCCAATGAGGCTCCTCAGGTGAGTTGAAATCAATGATCTTGTCATCAAGTAAGTCTTGAATCATATGCTTCAATGGTCCACAATCCTCTGTATCACGACCAGGACTGTTTGAATGGTAAGCACATCATGCATGATGCTTGTGCCCGGAAGCGGGATTTGCTGGAGCTGAGTATGAAGGAAGTAGGGTTATCAAGTGCTGATAGAGCAATTGTTGCAGAACTTGAGACAATAGCATGTGCAATGGAGTAAACTTTGCTGCATCTGTTGATCCTTTTTCTTCTGGGTTAACAAGGATTTTCAACTAGTCTTGCCCCTTGGCCAAGTTCAGAATCAAAAATTGGAATCGGATATTCTGAGCCTGAAGATTTTTGACTGATTGCTTGAGATCCATTTGTGATGAAATAAACTGCGAGAGAGAATGGGAAGCCTATTGCGGAAACCTGTTATGCAATGTTTATGAATGTAGATGCAATATTTTCAAGGATCTTTAGGAAATTTAGTTTGCGACATTAGGAAATGATTGGTCACCGCTTCGTTTGAAGAATCTTGGTCTTTGTCTTTGAATGTCCTTCTTTGAGAATCAAGGTCACCATATCGAGTGGGTCATCGCCTCCGATTCGGGATACCTGTTTTTCTGAATGTGAAGGCTTACTGCTAGAGGAAAATAAATCCTTTTTCCCCTTGATAAGTACTGAGTCTCTGAATTGGAAGTAGACAAATGGCCAGAGAAAAATAAATCCTCTTGCCCCTTAACAGGAATTCAATCCTTGATATTGACACCTGCAAGTGTGCACCCTGAATTCCTAAGATCCTTGAAAGGGTTAGTTAATCATGTTATGTTATGATGTCATGATGTCATGATATTATGCGAATGCAAATGCATCAGGTAAGGCGTAAAATAGCAAGGACAAACCGAACATGCAAGGAAATCAGAGGGTTAGTACCATACACAAGCAAGTCACACAAGTGTCCTTAGGTTTAAAGGCTTACGTGAAGTTCGACCAGGAGACTACTCTTCCCCAATAGGTACTTCTAAGGATAAGAGTGATTTCGGCAACGGGTTCTACCAGTTACTCAGAATTGTCAGCCCCTCTAAAGCACCCTCGAACATGGTACATGCATACCACACAATGATACTTTAAGAGAAAACATATCTGAGTTATAGTATCGGGTCGCGACCATAACTTGACATGCATCAAGAATAGCCCTCCCACTACGTTTCTAAAAGTAGGGATGGGTTAAAGGTGACTAAAGGTCCTTGAGCTCCGACGCACCCAAAGGTACATACATAAACCTATCTCATGCAAAAGAGGTACATAATAAACAGTGGAGGCCTAACTCAAGTGCGAACTTCATATTGACCAATCCCAAGCATGCACAAGGGAGGTCTCCATTACTATGCCGCCAGCAGAGTCGCCAGTTCTGTCACATGGTGGGAGAACTGACTTTTTAGAAATGTGCGGATAGCAAGAGTCGCCACCGACTTTTATTTTATCCAATAAGAAAGGCTAAAAGAAGAGAAAAAGACCTTCTAAAAGATTTTGAGTTCGGGGGGTAAGTTATACAAAGGGAAGGTACAAACACCCTTTGTATCCATGGTTATCCATGGGCTCTTAATTGCTTAGCTCACTTTGTTTTCAAAAATGTTTGGAAAAGTGTCGTGTGTGAATAGGAAAAAGACAAGGACTTTAGCTTGTAAATAAGTGTAGCCTCGTTTTGAATAGATTTGAAAATAAGTGGGAAAAAGAGATTTGATTTTGAATTTGAAAAGAGTAAGCAATCAGGAGCACCTACCCAAAGTTAAAAAATTTGGTCTGTTAGTTTTTCAGTTTGAAAGGGCTATGCATACCATAAAGAGAGTAGGAAGTCCTTTCATTGGATATTGAAGGGTCATCAAGAATTATCGTTCGCCATAAAACTGTCCCTACCATGTAGAGGTGGGTAGTCTTTAGGGAAGGATATAATAGTCATTAATCTTTTTAGGCATCATGCGAGGATACCTTAGCAATTGGGACAATCATCATGTTTTACCGAGGCAGCATCGAGGGACTAGATCTCATAATGATTTCAATGATTAAGGTAACCTTTGCTTTAGGTATCCTCAGAATTGAGGGACTTGACTATTTTGAAATTCACATAAAGGCAACAGGCAACAAGAAGGGTTACCCTCAAGGTGTGTGTGTGCCACAATCAAGTGATTCAGTTCAGATATTCTATCTTGTAAAATTAGTGACTCTATGTTCAATTCAGGGTTGCACTCCCTAGGATTACTAACCACAGCAGTTATAATAAATAGTTAAAAATCCTACGCTATTACAATAAACACCTCTTAATGCGGGAAAATAAAGGCAGAAAAATAAACCTAATTACTATTACAATAAAACCCTGAAGGGTAACGGAAAATAAAAGGCAGAAAGAAAGGTAGAAAACTTTTTGTACATGGCTTTGGGGCAGATACAATAAAATAGATCAAAAATTAAAATTGTTACAACCTCGGAGCAGATACAAAAATTATGAATAATTTGGCAAATAATAGAAAGGCAAGGCCAAAGGGCAAACCCCGAACGGGGCAAAGTTAACCATGGTTAATAGAAAGGAAACAAGTTAAAAACCTAAACCTTAAGGGTTTGTAAAAAACCTAATGGTATTAAATTAATTATTACAGTTAAAAACCTAATGAAAAAAACTAAGGGAAAACCTAAGGGGAAGGCCTAAGCCTACAGTTTCTCACATTACTGATAGTCACATGGTTTTGATTAAAAAGGCTAAAATTAATTTTTAATTACTAATCTAGAATTAAAACCTAATTTTTATTATTTAACCTAAAAATTAGTTTACTAATTAATTAACCTAAACCTAATTAATAAAATTAATTCTAATTATATTAATCCTAATTAATTAATCGTTATTAAAAAATAAAAGTTTGATTTTATAAAAGAATTTCTTGTTTTTAAAGAGAAAAAAAAAAGAAAAGAGAATCACTTTTGAAAAGAGTTTTTAAAAAGAAAGGAAGGAAAAAAAACAATTGAAATACATAAAAAATAAAAAAAAATTATAAAAACCTGGTGTTTGGATCTGGTCCTTGAGGGTGCATAATGGGAAAGTGGCCAATAAAGTGTTTGGCCAAAACAGGGTTAATGGTTAATTAAAAAATAGAGTGAAAAACAAGTGTCAAGAATGAGAGATAAGATTTACACCCGCTCCTCTTTGGCCAAAGGAAGTACCTGCAAAAATATGATAATAATAAGAATAAGAATAACAATAAAAATAATAATAGTAATCATAATAATCTGGTTTGGCCAAATACCAAAAGGTTTTTGGCCAAATACAAATAACCTTGATTTGGCCAAATACCAAAAGGTTTTTGGCCAAACACGAATAACCTTGATTTGGCCAAAAGCCAAAAGACTTTTGGCCAAAAAAAACACTTTGGATACCCCTTGAGGTCAAGGGATAAAGCTCATTCCACTTGGTGAATCCATATGAAACCTATTCATAAACTGCACTGTTACGGTTAAGAAAAAAAATGGAAAAATAGAAAAGTCGTCAAAATAAAATCAAAAAAATATAAAAACCTGATTATAAATCAAATAAAATAAGAATACGAAGCAACAAATTTTTTGAGATTTTTCTAAAAATATGAAAATAGAAATTAAATCGAATCAAATAGAAACATGAGGAATTTGCGATTTTGAGCACTGAAATCCTTTAGAAACAGTATTGTTCCTCGATTTTTTTCTGAACTTCTGGAAAAAATTCGGGGCAAATCGAAACAGTATTTTCAGAATTCGGCAGATAGGCTGGAAAATTTATCACTCTGCTGCAACCAGAATTAGAGTGACGGAAGATTATTCGTGACGGACGGAAATGATGGTAAAGGGTTTTTTGTGGATGGGTGTAAAATTATGAGAGTTGTTGATTGTTAGTGTATGGGAATGAAGAATTTGGTAGAGGTGAATGGTTGGTGAATAAGGGTTGTTAGTTATTTATAAGAAAACATTAGGTTAAAAGGAAAATGGGCTTAGACCTCACTAAGAGCTTAATTTATTTTATTTTCCTTATTTTGAATTATTTAAATGAATAAATCAAAACAATTGAAATAAAATGATTTAAGGGGTGATTGGATTAAAACTGTGGCCCAATAATGAATTTTCTCAATTTGGACTTTATGCACTAACTCAAAATTTCCCAATTTTTACCAGCCATAATTTTCTCAATTTTCATTATTTGAGAATAATTTTGAATTTGTTGGGAAGCTTGGGATGTCCTCTTCAATTATTTTTGCACTTGAAGATTGTTGTCTTTAAAAATGAGAGGGCAAATTTTGGGGTTTGATAGCGTCTGACTTAGTATGTCTAATGAATCAGACTGCAAGTGCATAGTCTTATCGCGTAGCTTTAAAGATTATCAAATCCCAAGGGACTAAGAATCGATCCTATCGTTATCTAATTGTTACTACGTAAATCTAAGGCTAGTGATCTGATTAATTAGGATCAGAAGGGAAAAATAAGGGAAAATAAATTCTAACTTAAATTATTAGGGAGAAATACCGGTTTGCAATGGTCAGACCTCGGGAATTTAGTAAACTATTAACGCAAGTCGTATTTTTAAAACATCTTTCAGTAGAGATCATTAATTTCAAAATCTTCTTCTCACACTCTCGTGTTTATTGATTCCAATCTTATTATTAAACCTAAGTGAGTGTTCTCGCTGTGTCAATTAAAGTCTAAATAATTTTTGAAAACAAATGAACTGCAAGTGCATAGTCTTATCGCGTAGCTTTAAAGATTATCAAATCCCAAGAGACTAAGAATCGATCCTATCGTTATCTAATTGTTACTACATAAATCTAAGGCTAGTGATCTGATTAATTAGGACCAGAAGGGAAAAATAAGGGAAAATAAAATCTAACTGAAATTATCAGGGAGAAATACCGGTTTGCAATGGTCGGACTTCGGGAATTTAGTAAACTATTAACGCAAGTCGTATTTTTAAAACATCTTTCAGTAAAGATCATTAATTTAAAACCTTCTTCTCACACTCTCATGTTTATTGATTCCAATCTTATTATTAAACCTAAGTGAGCGTTCTCGCTGTGTCAGTTAAAGTCTAAAAATAATTTTTGAAAAAAAATGAAGTCTAATTAACCTTAAAGGACTCTCTCTGTATTTAAGGTTAATGTTCAATTCTTTTTGTCTAGTTAAAACCTCAAACTCTCATTTTTAATGATTCTAACTTCTATCCGCTTTTTACTCTCGTAACAAAACAGTTGATAATTAATATTAGAAATTGTAACCAGAAAAATAGTTTTTTTAATGAATACGCTGACAGTATTACTAGACCCCCTAGGTTATGTGACCTTACATACCGCTATAATAAATTTAGTCGGACATAATATTAAACATCGAACTAGAACAAAAGTAACAGATTAACAGAAATAGAAACAAAATTCAGGAAGCTGGGAAACAAACTTAGGGGACATTAGGTTTCTGATGTAGAAAACTATTGCCAAAATGGTTGGGGAAAAGTAGAACTGAAACTGGGAAATAAAAATGTTGTAAATTTTGACGGAGAAGGAGAGACCTTTTTCTGATAAATGCTGAGTATTTATATTACTCGAGTTCAACTAGGATGAGAAAATATAGGAGGAAATTTAGTAGCTTCCATCTCAAACTTAGTTCACGGAGAGTGTGACAAGCGCGGTTCAGTGTGTGACTAACGTCACCCTCCTTGCTTGTGCACTTCTTGGGCCCTGCTTGGGTCTTTTCGCTTTGGGCCTTGTTTCTTCCAGTTCTCTTCATTCTTTCACCCCTTTCTCTTGTGTTCTATATTTTGTATCCTTTTTCTCTTCATTTTACCTCCTTTTCGTTCATTTTCTCATGCAACCCTAGGAATGTTAAATACCTGAAACATAATAAAAAGACCGACATAATACCAACATAAATAAAATAAAATAGGGAAATAATCTATGTAAATTAAGCCAGATATACGATACATTTTTGTGTTATCACCCATTTATCATAATGCTGCACCAAGTGATGGTTTAGGTATCTATGATAAAATGGATGTTTTTCAAGACCCGTTCGAAGAGTTGTAGAAGGAGATGAAAGCCTTTCGTGGAAAGAATTTACACGACCTTTGTCTTGTTCCAAATGTGAAAGTACCTGCCAAATTAAAGTTACCAGAATTTGAGAAGTATAAGGGAAGTTCTTGTCCTCAGGCACACTTGGTGATGTACATAAGAAAGATGTCTACTCACACTGACGATCAGCGTCTGCTGATCCATTCTTTCCAAGACAGTTTAATTGAAGCTGCTTCTAAGTGGTATATAAGCCTTGACAACGCCCATATTCGCATTTTTAATAATTTAGCTGAGGCGTTTGTTAAGAAGTATAAGTATAATGTGGATATGGCTCCCGATCAAGATCAACTAAGAGCCATGGTTCATAAGGAGAAACAGTCATTTAAAGAGTATGCTCAGAGATGGCATCCAATTTCTAATCAGCTTATGATTATTGGAAGATGAGATAGAGGAAGAACATGCATACGTTGATCATGATTTGACCTTGGATTAGTTTAATGGAGTGGTTAGTAATATTATTGCCTGTAATAACCTGAGTTTCAGTGATGAAGATCTGCCTGAGGAAGGTAGGAGCCATAATCTGGCTATACATATCTCCATAAGTTGTATGGAGGATTTGATGTCGAATGTCCTGATTTATACTAGATCTTTGTTGAATGTAATGCCGAAGTCCACACTCGCTAAGTTGGCTTATGGAGGTACTCCCATGAGATACAATAGTGTGATAGTGAAAGATTTTGATGGATCAAAGAAGTCGGTAGTTGGAGAAGTAGATCTTGCTTATTCGTATTGGTCTTCATGTTTTTAGATTACTTTCAAGGTAATGGATATCTATTTGTCATATAGTTGTCTTTTGGGGCACAAATGGATTCATGAAGTTGGGGCCGTCACCTCTACTTTTCATCCAATGATAAAATTTGTGAAGAATGGAAATTTAGTTTTTGTGAATGGGAAACAAGCTATGGTGATTATCCATCTCTCTTCTTTTCGTGTTATGGATGCTGACGAAACTTCTATTGGTACTACGTTCCATGTTTTGCTCATTGATAAGGAGCCAAGGAAATTGGAAGCTTCTATTTCCTCTTTTAAATATGCTCAACAAGTTGTGAAATGAGGAGCATCAGATGTATGGGGACAAGTGGTTAGTTTGCGAGTAAACAAAAATAAAATTGATATAGGATTCTTTGCTTAAAAATGTCAATGGTGTAACCAAAGTCTGCCTCTCGTTCCTATCATGAGATTTTTCCCAGGGCAGGATTTGTCGATCCTACCTCTCCAGAAGTGGATGATATTTCTGAAGATAAACAAGAATTGGAGATGCCAAAATTTGTTATACATGGAAGGATTGTCAAAACCTGGATCACTACGTACATTCCTGAATGTACTCATGTTTCAAAGTAATTTGTTTTTATTTCTCTCAAATAACAATCCTTTCACTCTGCACAAGGTGGAAATGTTGTTGTTAGGGCTTTATTGTCTGTTTCAAATATTAAAATCATTAATAAAAGTCATTTTATTCTCACATATATATATATATATGTGTGCTTTTTACTATTTGCTTTTTGCTTTTTATGGAAAAATACTAACATAAAAAACCCTTTTAAAATAGTTATCAATAATCTGCATGAGCACTTGTTTGCATATGTTTCTTCCTAAATTCAAAATAAATCATATGTGCAAATTAATAAATAAAACGGTTGAAAATAATGACCTTGCACCCTCTCCCAACTTTGAATGTCTTGTGTATGAGGCGGAAGAAGAAGGTGAAAATATATTCCTGGTGAGATTTCTCGGTTGCTTGAGCACGAGGAAGATACCATTCAGCCATAAAAGGAGCTATTCAAAGTCATTAATTTGGGTTCTGAAAAGGATAAGAAAGAAATCAAGATTGGAGCACTTCTCGATCAAGATATTAAGAAGAGGATGGTATAGCTTCTGAGGGAATATGTTGACATTTTTGCTTGGTCCTGTCGTACCCCGATTTTTGACCATTGAGATCCCACCATATTTCAAAATATTAGGATCATCATCAACATCATCAATATCATCATGCATATATCATTTGCAAACTCAAAATACAAAAAATTATTGTTTGTTGCTTGTGTCCTAAGACAGGAGATTGATCAAAGAGGATACTGAAAAAATTAGGGTTTTGAGGCCCACAAGGAAGTTCAACATTATCCTATGATTCAGAGGGTTCTCCCATCAATATCAAAGTCCAAGGATGGCCCAATTCAAGATCAACCACTTTCAAGATCACCTCTGAGGCCCAAATTAGGGTTTTGACCTAATTCAATTGGAGGGTTGACTTTTAATCAAGACATGGCTCCAAGAATCAAACCATGATTCAAGGGCATCCAAATCAAAAATATAATCCATTCACATCACTCGGTTGAGAAGGAGAGCTTGATTCATGTGGAATCCACAAAACTGCAGTTCATTTGAAAAAGTCAACTATGTGGGTCAACCTTTGACTTTTGAGAAAATTGATCAACCATGAACTTATGAGGATTCAAATCATCAACATATGATTAATTAAGACAATTTACCAAGAGAAATCAAGAGAATTCATCAAGAATTAAAAAGTCAACAAAAGTTAAAATTAGGGTTTTTTAAGAGATTTTGACCTTATTTTGGGAACTTCAAATTTCACCTACAAACTCAAAAATCTCTCAACATGAAAGTTGTAGATCTTGATCAAATAAACAACTTTTCCTCTAATCAAGATTCATCAAAAAATAATTATTTTGAGAGTTATGGAATTATGAAGTTTATGTTCAAAAGACTTGGAAAACTTTTAAGTGTTTCACTTGAATTTTTTTCAACTTTGTGGCCATTTTTCTCCATGATCCAAAAAGACTTTGAGAAATCTTTTGAGAAGTGGACTGAAGTATGTAGCAAGGGCTTTCCAAAGAGACCATTAGCATGAAGTTTCATCACTTGAGCTATGAGATATGATTTTGCCAATATGGCTCCATGGCACTTGATATGAAGGTATGAGCATGAAGAACAAAGAGGAATCTTGATCCAAATCTAAAAAATCTTCAAAGTACAGCCACTCTAACTTGTTTAACACACCATAATCAGAAGTTTACACTCTCTTTTGAGCTATGATCCAAGTATTTAAGCCGATAACCATTGAATCATTCCATTTCAAGCATAAAAATTACACTTCCGTTCTTGTATAGTGGCTTTAATCTCAACCACTCTTCCCCTAAGCCTTCCCCATGTCTCCTTTGCCGCAAAAGTAAGTTAAACTCAACAAGCAAACCTCTAATGTTTAGAACAAAGTCATACAAGCATGCTTGAACACTGTACCTGTCATACCCCAAAATTTGCCCTCACATATTTGCAAATGTCATTTTATTACAAATAATTGACATAGTCCAATTGGTAAGAGGGTGAGATTTGCAACTACAAGGTTCTGAGCTTGAATCCCACTTCTAACTTCTTTTTTTCTCATTTCATTATTAATTTCCGTATTTTATTAATCAACTACCTAACTAATAATAAGACATACCACTAAACACCCTAAAATACCCTTAATGTAAAATAAAATTACCCTTAAAAATACCCTTTTTAGTAATTTGCTAAATCAAAGTTTTATTCCAACCAATCACATTTATTCATTTGTCCAAGTGGCACTCCCTTTTTATATTTCTATTGGATGCTTCTTAATATCCATTAGATTTTCCTCCCATCTTTAAAAACCTAAGAACAATTACATTGTCCGCTATAGCCTTTCATTTCCCAACTTTCTACTTCACTTTTAATTTTGAAGGCTGTGTACTTCTCTCTTTCTCCCTCTCTTCTCGTCTGTCTCTCTTTCCCTCCTCTAACCCTAACAAAACCAAAATTTTTTCCTTCATCATTGTTCATCTCTCTCATCAAATCCGATAACCTCCACACTCCCTTCATCAAGTTCGGCGTACTTTCAGTCTCGTCGGAGGTAAATACATATCTTCAATGGCGGTAGTGACGCGATTCCGGCGGGGTATATGCGATTCTGGCGATGGAACTCGCAAATTTGCGGTCTGTTAACTGTTCCAGGGGTAAGATTTTCAATTTCCGACGAGGCTTTTTTTGTATTACAACCCACTCCTACCTATGGTGAGTTAGGGGTTCAATCTACTGTTTATGTTGAAAGCAGTTTTTTTTTAAAACATTACTTGATGATTTTTGCTGTTACTTTTACACACTATTATGGTCTGGCTTTGGGGAGTGAAGGTGTGGGTATTTCTACTGTCCGATGTAAGATATCCCAAGGTTTATGATATTGATCTAAATCACCTTACTCACAAAGAGATATGAAGGTAGTCAAGATCCTCACCTTAGTTTTTACAAAATATTATTCATTGTAAAGTGGAAAAATGTTCAACGTTTTTCTTGATTCTCAAGTTTGACGATCGATATTTCGACCATGGAGTTGTCTGTATCTGGTTCTCTAAAATAATTTGAATGTTGTGTTAACGACATGGTTTGATGATGCCAATACCGTAGATTTAGAGCATAAACCCATATGAATGTTTATATAATAACTTCAAATCTTGTGTTATTTTCAGTGTAGCACTTGGATGACAATCCTTGTACCGGCTAGCATGACTTCTTATCTTTATCTCTATTCTCATGGGGAAGTATCATTGGCTGCATCTCAACCAGTTCAGTAACTGCTCCGTTTTTTCCTCCATTGACTTTTTTGATATACATTTTTCCCTTTTGATATATAAATATAACATGTAGATATAGTTTCATTCTATGAGTTTCCCTTTGTACAAACATCAATTTTCATATGTTGTGGATGCTTATTGACTAACTCGTGACTTGTGTTTTATCTATGATTATAGTCTGGATTTTACTATTTAAAGTCCTTTTTTGAGAAAACAAGGCAGAACATACTAAATGTGCAAAAGTTTTTTATTTTTATTAGCTTTTGTGTGATATTATTATTTTTATTAATCACCTAATAACTACCTGTGTTTCATACTTGTGTAAAGCTTGTGATGTTTATTAGCATTTCTGTGGTGTTGTTATGTTTATTAATCACTTAATAGCTTTTTGTGTTTCATGCTTGTGTAAAGCTTGTGATTTTTATTAGCTTTTATGTGTTGCTGTTATGATTTCAGTTCTCCAAAAGTCATGTCAAGACCACCAATTTAAATCAGTGACTTGAATCGGTTGTACCATCTTGAAGCTATTATACAAGATGCAAAGGTATTGCTTTTGGCTTGCTTTGTTGTCTATTGTTTTTACAAGTTTTAAATAATGATTGTTAACCATATTCTGAACTGGTTGCACCTCATTCATGATTTCAAACTATCTGTTTTCATTTTATGAGAAGTATACCACTTATTCTATTAGCCATTTATACATAGTTGGACAGTTGAAGTCTATAAGACTATAACTATACAACTATGTTTAAATAAAGTGCCAAATTATTAAAACAAAACCTCAAGAAACCTCTACAAGGATTGTTGTATGAAAATCCTTTATCATGTCTAATTTGAAACCAATAATTGAAAGCATAGGAAGATATTTTTAATAGAATATGAGAAGAAGAATAAGAGAAGATGAAGGAGTAAAAAATAAGAGCAGAAGAATAAGAGAAGATCTTGAAATAATGGTGCGTGAGAGAAAAAATGTTGAAGCATTTACAAAGAATATACTGATACTTAAATTGTGTTCTTTCCTCTCCATACTATTAGCAATTTAGCATATTTAATAATGATACATAAATTGATTTTATTATATTTTAATGTCTATTATAAGAAAAAGTAAAGATAAGATCTATAACATGAAGTGTCATAAATGGCTTTCATGATAAAAGAAAAAAAGTAAGAAAAGTACTTTCTACCACTGTATTTTTCTCTGCAACAATAAAGTAGTATCAGTACCCAAGACAAATCTCTCTACAAAGTACAAAGCATCGAACGGCTTTGATCGGTTAAAATAATCTTGTCCAGCTTTACAATTGTACCTCATTATGAGGGCTACTTTGCATATCATAGTGTCTTGTCTGATTCATCATTAATACTTGTACCTTCTTAAGCTTAAAATTATACATTATACAATATATTATATGTCTTTGAATTACTCTTTATCTTTTAGTTTATTTTTGCAGGTTCAACAACAACTTTACTGTGTAGTTGTCTAAAAGATTTCCTGCTATGCTTTTCTTCATTCATGTTAATCACATGGCATTTGATTCCCATAGTTCCATCTCAATTTCTTTTTATTTAGTTTGGTTTCATTGAATCATTGGACTTAATAATATTTTTAAATTATATCTCTTAAAATTTAAAAACGTATTTAATCTTTTTCCTTTGACTTTTTTCCATTTTGCACAGAGAAAAGGCAACGCAGCTCCTGTTGGGAGAAGGAGGAAGCCTACTGATATTTTAAACGGGACAACATTTGCACGATCTGTAAATATTCTTCTTTCTCCACATCAGTTATCCAATGAAATAGTCAAAGTCTGATGCAAATTTATTAAACTGCTTCCAATCCCTCAGGGTTACGGTTGGTTTACTTTGATGAGACTTCAACACATCCAATATTTTCATTTCCAGCCACTTTCCCATGTCTATTTGATAACATACATTATTACTTATATACAACTATTGCTCTTTGTTGTAACTTGTAATGTGAAATCAGATAGTCAGTAGTATATTAAATGTTTATTGCTTTGTTAAGTATTGTACAGTTATATACTTCCATGCTTGCAAGTAATAATGTGATGCAGCCAAAACTAATTTTAAAAACCATCCTAATTTCTTTTAAAATGCAGCCGAAAATTCATGTTATGTTCTATTTTTTTGGGTCTGTTTCACTACTTCTACTTTAACTATTTTTCTATATATGTTAAATACTTTATCTAAATTACATATTTTAGACCATTTCCATTTACTATAAGAATAAGATACATTATTATCATATAAGAAATATTATTCTTACACTCACTTTTACATCTACACCATATTATATACGGTACAATTCATTTTTTGCTTTTTATTTTATTATTATTTTCTGCATTGATATTTGTGTCCCATTTAAAACAGGTATAAATTTACGGTGTACACAAGGACGGGGTCATACTTTGGTGTATATATAGCATGTCTCCTCTACATCATTATCATATCATACTTTTTACGTAGATACTGCCCTCAAAGAAATAAATGTTTTCTCCTTACATACTCAATCGATTAAATTAGTTTGGAGCGACGATGCCAAATTCATATTTTCTAGAAGTAGTGATAGGTATGTATTAATATTGTGTTTGGCGTTGTCATATAGATTATTGTGTGACTTAGAATTTGCACCACTGACTTATAAGAACTAAAGTTTATATCCTATTTTGTTTCACTAGAATTCAAATTGCATGTTTAATTCATAGAAAAAGTTAGCAAATTATGCAGCATCATTATTCACTTTTCTTTATAAAAAAACAAAATTGATATTACGTACATAAGTATGGTCACATGTTTCTTCTCATAAAGCTAAATACAAATCAAGAACATTCATTAATGGAATAACAATGGAAACAAACTGTTTTATATCACCTTATACAACCTTCATATCCGTCTTTAATTTTAAAGGAAATGTCTTCATTACAGAACATTTTATATTACATTTGATAGACCGGATAAAACAGTCAATTCTTCTTCATTTAATATCGTCAAAGTACTAATACACAAATGCATAAGTACTTATACACAAAAGCGTAAGTACTTAATAATTTAATGTTGTCAACGAATGAGTGGCATTTCACTCAAAATTGTTTCAGATTTGTTCTTATGAACCCGGATTTTATAGTCCTACTACTAATAATTTCTTATTTAATGAAATTATGTAGTTTGTCATACTATTCATAATTTCTCTTATTACAATTAAATTGATTTTCCATCCAACCAACGGCTGTAAAAATCTAATGCCTTCCTTGGCTTATATTATGGAACAGGGTGCCCAATCCTCTGCACCATTACCAAACCCATACATATCAACAAAAATATCATTAATAATAAAAGAGTTAATTTTAATTGTATTTTAAAAATAGATAAATGAGTTAATTTTAATTGTATTTTCTCATTTTTTTTAGAGAGAACTTTTCACAGGTCAGTATCACCACAATACATTTTTAAGCTTTAACTCAATTAAAGATGCTAGAATTTAAAGTTTTTACCAATTATGTATTTGAAAACTTATAATTCTTTTAGCAAATCCTTAGGTACTAGATAAGGTGTAACTTTTACTAACTCCTGTGAATTTTATTACTAAAACTCACTATTTTTATGGGTCACAATCATCACAATATCTTTTTTATTTTATTGAACAAAATATTTGTATATATTTATAATTATCGGTGATATTTGTAATATTTCACTTTTAAGGATGGTGTTTCACATTAACATTTCTAAGTATATTCCTAAGAACTATTAAGATATATGTGCTCACATTTCGTTTATACTATATTATTCACATTAAGATATGAATTACCCGTGCAGACGCACGGGTCTTCTACTAGTTAAGTATTTTAAAATATTACTTTTTTTACTTTTTACCTTCTTATTCATAAAAAACATTAAAAAAAAGTATAAAATAGAAAAGATTCAAAAATATTTTGTTTACATAGTTTATATGAAATCAATCAAAATAATTATAATTTAGAAATCAGATCAAATTTGATTTCAAATTTCAATTATTATTGGTTAATTGTCATCAAGTTATAATTTTATTCTATTTTTAATCTAAACTAATTTCTTCTTATAAATATCAACAACTTTGCTAACCCTATTCTCAATTCTCACTCACGTACAGACTACCAACCAACCCTATTACACTTCTTTTTACACTACCTGACAAACTTTTCAACATACACCATTCTTTTTCTCACCAATCATTCTCCACCCAACATACCATTCCTAACTATACTTCAAACTTTCCATCGGTTTCCTTTATACAAAATAACAAACCTGTAAAATCAAACCTTACCGTATACAAGTTTATTGACAACAATAAAAACACATCCATTCAAAACCTTCAATCACCGACTCAGACCTTACACCATCAACAATAAACTTTTCTTTTTGTGTAGTAACAATTGTTTGTTTTGTTTTGTTGACAAATTATGCAATTGTATGTGCTTGTGTTTGCTATATAGGTTCCAAATATTTTGCAGGCACAATCAAACAGAGAACAAAACTCAAAGGAAAGGAATTTTTGGCCCCCTGGACTCTCGCGAGAGCTTCAAAGTATCAAAAAAATTTGGATTTGGATTCAACAATTTAAACCGATTCAAAGCATTCAAAGCATAAACCGAGCTTCCCCAACGTGTTCTGAAGCAATTGCAATCATCGCCTTCAATTGAAGCATACCAAATCGCAAGCAGTACGGTCACGGTTTGTTCCAAATTTTTTTGGATCGAATTCATACTTATGCGCATATTTAGCATGTTTTGATTATATGATTGTGTTCTTAATCTTGTTTATATGCTTTCTGGATAATTTAATTGGAGTTTAGTTGTAGGAATCAAAATCCACCATTGTTAGGTCTCGAAGCTCCCAATTTAGGATATTCTGATACAGGTGAAATTAGCCTAAACCGTGGCCACCCACCTATTCAGAGAACAATTTATAGTCGATCTGTGCCTTTAGAATTTATGTATTTGTTGTGTTCTGTTAGATTCAAAATCGCAGGTTCATGGCTGCACACCCAAACCGTGGCCAAAAGTGATGTTTCCAGAAAGACAAATAAGGAAGATGATGCAGGCCCCGCGCGCGTGTTCTTTTTTGTTTATTTTAATAATTTACGTTTTGAATATATTACGTGGCTTATGAGTTATTAACAGCAAGTGAATCATGGTCGAGTGGAAGGAAGGAGCCCTGATGGTTTCGAGTATGAGGTTGTGGGTTCAATCCCCATGCCCTTCATTATTTTTTATATTTTCTTTCTAACCAACCATGTGCAGATCCAGCGCCTTTGTCTTCATGCGGACGCACCATACACGCTCGGACTCTAACCCTTGGATCTGCCTCCAGATTGATCCAACGCTTCTGGTTCTGCATGCACACCATGAACCTTCAAGATCACACCACAGGATTTTCAGCTAAGTTTTATTTATTTATTTCAATTTGTCTTAATTATTTATTTTTATCATATATATTTTTGCATGAATGTTTTATAAAACCCTTTAAAAAGCATGGTTTTCTTTAAACACTTTTTTGGTTTTTTTTATAAAACATAATTAAATCAAACATTTATATATTTTATTATTATTATTAGTAACTTGACTTTTTTTTTTAATTTGTTTAAATTATGTGTTCAATTTTAATTAATTTTTATTAATTGACATTAGGTTTAGGATATTTAACCGAAACCTTTATTTTCACCGATTTAATTAATTAGGTTAAAAACCAATAATTAATTTGGTTTTTATTTATTCTATTAACCATACTAACTTACGCCCTAATCAGGGTTTACGAGGATTTGCCATACACTGAAAATATCTCTTTTTTCTGTGCCTTTCTCAGGATTGACTTTTTCAAATGCCTTCCGACTATGCGCCTGATCAAGATCTAAAGCTAAGTATTCAAATTCATTATTATTGTCTTAAAAGTCTATTTTGTTTCCTTTTAATTAGGGTTTACCTTTTTAACTCCGCATACACTCACATCTTTTTCTGCTTTTGCTTTTGACAGACATTTCCAGGGTCAACCCCGAGGCTACCTCTGACTGCCAACCATATCAGATCAAATTCAAAGCTAAGTGCCTATTTATTTATTTATTTTAATTTCTTTTATCCTCTTATTTTTTTTAGGGTTAGCAAGGTTTGTCTCCGAACTGATAATGCACTCACCCTATTTTGCATTCTATTTTTTCCACTTTTTTTCAGGGTTCGCCAATTGCCAAAGCTTCGAGTATCGGTAACCCTAAACCCCTAAACCTGTGGTTAGTAACCCTAGGGAGTGCAACTTGTTAATTCAATTAGAATCACCTAACTATAAGATAATTTTCTGAATATAATCACGTGATTGTTGCACCCACGTACGTTTTTGGGGTAACCTCTCTGTTGCCTGTTGCCTTGTTGCCTTGTTGCCCGTTGCCTTTGTTGCCTTGTATTTTTTCGCAGAATAGCCATGTCCCTCGAATACGAGGATACCTCAGCTATGTTGCCTCGATTAAAGATCATGCTCCCTAATGATATCCTTTGGCTGCCTACGAAAAAGGCTATTCTGATCCTTCCCCTTAGACTACCTGCCTCTCTATGGCATGGGTCAGTCTTATGGAGAACGATAATGCGATGACCCGTTTACATCCAAACGAAAGGCTTCCTGCCCTCTCATGGCATGGATAGACCCTTTCATCCTGAAAGGCTAAAAGAAACCTATCATCTAAGTTTGAGGTAATTGCTCCTAATTGCCTTGCTCTGGCTAAAACTGTTTTTTCATATTCTTTCTCATAAATCTTCAAAAGGGCTACGCTCATTTACGAGCTAAAGTCCGTACTCTTTCCTTCTACATTTCTGAAAACAAAGAGCAAAGCAATTAAGAGCCCATGGAAAACCATGGATGCAAAGGGTGCCTTACACCTTCCTTTTGCATAATTACCCCCGAACCCTATTTTATTTAAAAGGTTTTTCCTGTTTCTTTTAGCCTTTCTAACCTATTTGGATAAAATAAAAGTCGGTGGCGACTCTTGCTTAACCGCGACATTTTTCGATTATAAAAGTCAGTTCACCGTATTACAGAACTGGCGACTCTGCTGGGGATGCTTTCGAATTAAAAGAGGGGTTACCTTAAAAGTTTAGGATTCATTTAAATGTTTTCTATTGTTTGCTTTGCTTGCTTTACTTTTCAGGGTTGTTTTGGGAATTAACTGAAGGACGAATCCTACACCCGGATTCAAGTACACTTAAGATTAGGAGTGGCATAGTCATGGCGACCTCTTTCACATATGTGGGAGATGAGTCAATATGAAGTTCACACTTGAGTTAGGACTCCATAGCATATGCACACCTTTCTCAAATGAGGGGGGTCTATGCATGTGTCTTTGGGTGCGCCGGAGCTCGAGGACCTTTAGTCACCTTTAACCCATCCTGGCCTTTAGGAACGTAGTGGGGGGACTACTCTTGACAAATGTTGAGAACTAGTCGCTACCCGATGCTACAATTCAGATAGGTTCTCTCTCAAAGTATCATTGCATGGTGCAAATGCATCATGTCTGAAGGTGCTTTAGAAGGGCTGAAAATTCTGGATAACTTATAGAACCTGTTGCTGAAATCTCCTTATTCTTAGAAATACCTTTGGGGAAGGGTATCTCACATGATCTAAACTCCATGCAAGCCGAGCCTAAAGAAATTGTGTGACTTGTGTGACTTGTTTGTGTTTGCTACTAACCTTCGTTTCCTTGCAGGTTCTGTTAAAAGACTTGTTTGCTCTTACTATCTCACACTGTGCTAATGAATTGCATTCGCATAACATCATGACATCATGACATCATAAGCATAACATGATTTAACTAACCCTTTCAAGGATCCTAGGGATTTAGGGCGCACAATTTCAGGGACTACTATCAAGGACTGATTTCCTAATCAAGGGGCAAGAGGATTTACTTCCCTCTGGCCACACACCTCCCAATTCAAAGACTCAGTACCTAGCAAGGGGCAAGAGGACTTATTTTCCTCTGGCCACGTACCTTCCAATGCCGAAGGATCTCGAATCAGTGGCTATGACCCACTGGATATGGTGAGCTTGATTCTCAAAGAAGGACGTTCGAAGACGAAATTCAGAATTCTTCAGACAAAGATGCAACCAATCATTTTCTAACGTCGCAAACTAAATTTCCTATAGATCCTTGAAAATATTGCAT
This sequence comes from Vicia villosa, assembly GCF_029867415.1. Classification (NCBI taxonomy): domain Eukaryota; kingdom Viridiplantae; phylum Streptophyta; class Magnoliopsida; order Fabales; family Fabaceae; genus Vicia; species Vicia villosa. The sequence goes on from NC_081180.1 coordinate 198,125,499, forward strand.
CTGCATTCATAATATCACACTACAGGTTTCTACCGCAGGTTTCTCACCTCCTCGCTGTTTATTTCAGCACCATGAATCTCGAACAATCTGTCAAAAATCTTCAGGCTCAGAATAACTAGTTCCAGAAAATAATCTTTCACTTGGCCAAGGGGCAAGAAGAATTAAAGGCACTCCTGGCCGAGAAGGAGAAGGACCAACAAAGGGAGCAAGGTGTGCAAGATAAATGGAAATCCAAACCTAAGCGGTCATTCACTCCGTTACCCATGCCGCTGTCTCAAGCTCTGCAACAACTGCTCAATCAGAACTTGATAACTCTATTGCCTCCATATTCATTTCCTACTAATCCCGCTTCAGGGTATAAGTATCATGCGAGATGTGCTTATCATTCGAATAGTCCTGGTCATGATACAGAGGATTGTTGGCAACTGAAGCACAAGATTCAAGACTTAATTGATGAAAAGATCATTGGTTTCAAATCACCTGAGAAACCTCCTATGGCTAAAATTGTGCACAACCTGAAAGGTCGTAATGAACACAACCTATCCGCTGGGGCATTTCCACAACAACAAAGACGCAAGCCAGATGCACCTAAGCGTCAGTTCACGAAGATCAACATGTCACTAGCTCAGGCATTACAACATTTGTTGAAAGCAAACTTGATTACTGTGAGGGATCCTCCTGTAAAGCCCAACACTTCCGCTCCTAGCTATAAGCCCAATGCGAGGTGCGCATACCATTCCAATAGCCCTGAACATGATACAAATGATTGCTGGCCATTGAAGAACAAGATTCAAGACATGATCGATGCTGGTGAAATTGAATTCAACCATCCCAAGACTCCTGTGGTGATCACCGCTCCCATTCCTAGTCACAACAAGATTGATTAATGTTTAGAAGGATGAACTTTTTAGATCATTAGATTTACTTTCATTTGCAATTTCTTTTCCTGTTTGTTTAAACATTCGAATTATGATAGACATTATCTGTTTTAATAATCATCATCAGTGCATTGCATATGTTTGTCTTGAATAAATTATTTCGCTATCACTCAATTTAATTATGTCTGTACTTTGCACGTGTTCTATGATATTCAAACTCCATCTAAGCTGTAAGCCTTTTAAGGGAGGATGACGAAAATGATACCGCAACCTCATACAATATGCTTTTGAGCGGACTATGCTGACGATGTACAGGCATTGTTTCAATTCCTAAACAATGGAGATATAAGGATGTTAATCCCTCGTCAACCCCTTTGAGCCTAAGAAGTAGAAATCTCTTTCTTGTTCTAATTAAAACCCTTGATCATAACCTGGGGAAGGGTAGTTCTCAGTTAATTTGGCGGTGCATTCTATTTTAAGAGAATCATTCGGTACACCTTTCAACAAAGGTTTCAATCACAAGCGTTCATCCGCACACATCAAATAAGCGTTGGAGATGACAGTCAAAAGCCAGTGATGGTTCATCAAGCAAGGCAGTCAATATCTTTCAAAAAGAAGAAATGAAAAACATCTATACTGATGCTTAAGTTAGTAGCTATCAGAGAATGAGGGTTGAGAGTGAAGAATAGAATACCTGACCCTCTGGTGAAAGAGGGGATTTATAGCCCCCAGCGCTGGGCCAAGGTTTCCTAATTGGGCCAAATCTAATTGGAGGCCCACGTGCTAGGAAACTGCCAGAATGTCCTTGTGCTAGGGCTGAGTCAGCAGGTGACCCACGTTCTGGATGAGCATAGCGTAGGGTTCGGAGATGGTTGACCGAATCCCCCGCTGCGTGACGCGTGGTCTTCGCGCGTGGATAACTCTTGACGTTTATCCAGTAAATGGGCCCAATGACTTGGGCCTGCTCGGCTAGCGAGAAGAGCTGGGCCTGCTCGGCCCAGGCCAGAACAGGAGCCCCCCAAGTCATTAGTTTTGTGAGAGTGATGACTTTAGCCAAGAGGCTGGCCGAGCAAGAGTACGAATGTTGGTCGTCAACTGGGATCTCGTCGTACGATTAAATCTGCGGGGAGAGAGGTTGCTGCTGGGTATAAGAGCCAAGGGTGGCCGGGTGGTGTCCTCGAAGACCAGTCGAGGAGATGGCTGTCCCTTGGTTTCCTCTTGATATGTTTTGGTTGCTTCTTGTCAGTGTGGCTGACAGGTGGCAGTTGTGGAGACTGTCATCATTGCAGCGCCGTTTTTAGGCATAAATGTAGACTGCGCCGCTTGGGTTTCCAAAGTTGTTTCGTGACGTGGCATCTTTTCGTGGATGGAGCTGCCTTGGGGGTGTAATCAATGATGGCGTCTCCTAGGCTGCCTAGGCTATCATGACACCCTTTGGCCTTCTTTCCCTATATAAGGAGCGAGAAGACCATTCATTCGTCACTTAACATTTTGCAAACTTACAAGACTCGCTCACAGCTCTCTTCTTCGTCTCGCACACCTTTCCTCCACTTCTTCAAGTAAGTTCCTCGTCTTCTCCTTGCTTTTATTTAAGTTTTATGTTTTAGCTTCGAGTGCGGCGGGCAGGATTGATGAGTGTGTCGAGCAAGGTTCATGAGTTTGCCGAGTAGTCATAGGAGATCGTTGTTTCTTTCATGCGTTTGCCGAGTGAGATTTGAGTGAGCGGGACAGGAATAGTTGAATTAGACGTCCAGGCTTTAGATTTAATAAAGAATAGTTTGCATGAGACGAGCGAAGGAGATGGCATGCCTCGGTTAGGGTGTGAGTCTGCCAGAGAGCTAGATGCACCTGCCGTCCATCGCTGTACGTGGCGACTTTACTTTGCGGGTGCTTCTAATTTGGTTCGTCGGTATCCGATGGGGGGTGGAATTCTTTCCTCGTCTCTTTTCCTCGCCCTTTCACTTGACTTGCGGTGGAAGGGTGGATTTGACCAGTCGAATTCACTGTTTCCTCTGCTTCTCAGGTAAATGGCCGACGAGAACAAAGACGATGTCGTCTTCGACATATCAGACAGGGATGAAGCTGTTGGTTGCTCGCAGGACGAGGGTGTTCCCGTCGTCGAGACTTCCCCGAGGAAACTTGAGGAATGGGTGGCCGTTGCTCCGAGGACGATTGCATCGCGCTTCTCGACGCGTCCTAAGGAAGCCTTTAACGTCATCGAGGACCTTGACCAGGACGAGGAGCCTTCTTGGGGCGCCTTTGTGCCTAAATCTCATCAGAGGATCTGCTCGCAATTCCCTGGTCCTCGTTTCGCAATGTATGAATTCGTCTTTAAGGAGGCTGGTCTCCGGCTTCCCTTCACTCATTTGCAACGGAGTATCTTCAGTTGGTTGCGCTTGTGCCCGTCTCAGCTTCATCCCAACGCTTTAGCGTTCTTAAGAGCCTTCGAAGTCGTATGTGGGTACTTGGAGGTCGAAGCGACTCTGCCTCTTTTCTTCAGAGTGTTTCATTTGCAGAGGTTGCGCGATCCGGACGGCAAGTGGAGTTGGGTGTCCTTTAAACAGCCGAAGAAGCTGTTCGCCATTTATCAGGACTCTATCAAGCATTTCAAGAGTCGGTATTTTATAATTAAGCCGCTCACTCCTGAAGCCGAGAACCATTTGTTCGAGGAACGCGAGTATATTGAGGATGGGGTGAGGAGAGTGGGCCCATCTGCCTGGTTCCTGTTGGAGTGGCAGCCTGATCACTTCGAGCATGGGACCGACTATTACATCTTCCGGGATGAGGATCTCAATGAGCGCGATACGGGGGGGTATCAGCGGCTCGCTTCTTTCGTGGACGGGTTTAGACCGGTAGTATGTACATATCCCAACGGGGATCCCTTATTCGAGGAAGATGGAGGTCCCATGCTGGAGCCTCGGCATATCAACACAAAAGCCATCCTCGAGTGTGGGAGTTACGGGGATGCGATAATTTTGTTAGGTGAGATAACTATTTCTTGTTCGAACAATATCCTTTCGGTTCTAACTCTTTATTTTGCAGGAAAAATGGCCGACCTGCATGACAATGTTGTGAAGATGAGGGCAAAGAACAAGGGGCCCGTCAAGATGACCGTGAAGCGATCGCGGGTCGAGGAGGTCAAGGCGGCTGCTGTGGGTGCGCCTGATGGCGGCTCCCCTTCGTCGGTTGGGACGACTTCGGGGGGTTCTCCGGCCGGGAAAAAACAAAGGAACGAGGGGACCCCCGAACTTCGCCCCCTTATCAATGACAACCCTTCCGAGGATGATATAGTGCTGCCCTCATGTACTCTGCACGGGGGGATCTTCTCGAAGAGAAATGTACTGCTGGAGCGCGAGGAGGTGAGGCATATAGTCAGGCATGATCGGGTGGCTCGGGATAAGGACCTGTCCGAGGATCTTGAAGGGATGATGAGGGTGCCCGCCCTGGTCTTGGCCCTCAATGCCCAAAGGGTATGCCCTCAGAAGGACTATGATGCTCTGCAGACCAAATATGATGAGATAGAGCACGAGTTTGAACAGTACAAGGATAAGTATGAGGTTCAGAGCGGCATTGTTGAAGACCTCTGCAAAGAGCGAAACAAGGTCAGGGCTTTGGAGGCCGAGGGAGAAAGGCTCCGTGAGCGAATTGCTGAGTTAGAGAGGTCTCATCTCCCTGCTGCCGAGGAAGATGAAGACGAGAAAGCCTTGGTGACCCGCTCCCATCTTCTGGGCAAGGTGAGGGAGCTGGAGGTCGACTGTGTCGCTACCCTGGGGGTTGGATTTAAAGCCGCGGTGGATCAGCTGAAAGTCCTCAATCCGCGCTTGATGACGAGGGGCATCGGTCCGTACAACAAGGTTGTGGACGGACGGATTGAGCCAAATCCGGAGTTCGAAGACTGGGAAGATGAGCAGGAGCCCCAGGGTGAGGACAACGGTGCCGAGGAGGAGGATGGTGACGTCTAACCAGTTTCTTTTTGATAGTGGCCTGCGTGCCAATCGTTTTGTGGCCTGCGTGCCAATGTTTTGTGGCCTGCGTGCCAAAGTAGTCAGTTGGGCAATGCCCGGATAATTTTTGTAATATTTGGATATCTCCGGCCAGTTTGGTCGGTTTTTAATATTGTTCTGAGTTTTATGCTCCAATGATTATTTGTGCTTATCTGATTTTTATCGTCGAATATTTACGTTTGCGCTCGACCGAGGTTTATAGCCCGGGCGTGTAGGGAACGGTCCGGGTGCGCAAAGCAGGTGTGCGCTATAAGCGAGCTCGAGGCAGCGGTCGGGGCCAGGTGCTCGCGGCGTGAACGATCCCATCGCGAACTGGGGTTCTGCCTTGCAGGTACTTCCGTGGAGGGTGTGTGTGTAAGGCTCGCCGCGTAGTCGGCTTTGCCTCCTGACAGGGGTTATCCGACCGTAGCTATCGTGGAGCGTACGCGCTTGTACCATGGCGCGAGTCCTTGCCCAGTCTTTCGTCGTGTTCGCTACGAGCGGCCGGGTAGCGTTAGGTTGTTTCTAACTGTAGTAGCGTCTGAGTTTTTCAGCGTTCCAAGGTCGAGCAAGTTTTTCGCCGAGAAGGTTTTCGAGGTAATATGCACCGTTTTCGGTTTTATGGTAGACTCGGTACGGACCTTCCCAGTTCGGGGCTAGTTTGCCCTCGCGCGATTCTTTCATGTTTTTGCGGAGAACCAAGTCTCCGATTTCGAATCCGCGTTTGATGACTTTAGTGCTATGGCGTAAGGCTATCTGTTGTTTCAGTTTCGCTTCTCGGAGGGAAGATCCTGTTCGGATTTCCTCGACCATGTCGAGCTCTTCTCTCATAGCTTCGTCATTGAGTTCCTCCTCGAGAGGTGACTCAGTCCGACGAGATGGTTCTCGGATCTCCACGGGGATCACGGCTTCGGTGCCATAGGTTAACTTGAACGGTGTTTCGCCTGTGGTCGAATGTGGGGTCATCCTGTACGCCCAGAGGATGCTGTGTAGCTCTTCGACCCAAGCCTTTTTCGCCTCGCCCAACCTTCTCTTTAGTCCACGGAGAATGACCCGGTTGGCGGCTTCAGCTTGTCCGTTCGTTTGAGGATGTTCGACTGAAGTGAAGTGCTGTTTCGTCCCGAGTTTGGTTACGAACTCCTGGAATTTTTTATCCGTGAACTGGGTGCCGTTATCGGTTATGATCGCCTGTGGCACCCCGAACCGAGCGAGTATGTTCCGCTTATAAAAGCGGAGTACGTTTTGGGACGTTATTTTGGCGAGCGCTTCAGCTTCTATCCATTTCGTGAAGTAATCCACAGCGACCACTAGGTATTTGTTTTGGTAAGACCCGACCGGGAAAGGTTCGAGGAGGTCCATTCCCCATGTGGAGAAAGGCCAAGGCGAGGAGAGAGATTTGAGCTCGTTCGGGGGCGCCAGGTGCATGTCGGCGTGTCGCTGACATTTATCGCATTTCTGGACGTACTCTTTGGCATCTTGCTGCATGGTCGGCCAATAGTAGCCGGCTCTGAGGGCTTTCCTCGCGAGTGATCGTCCGCCAAGGTGTTGGCCGTTGATTCCTTCGTGAAGCTCTTGGAGTACCTCAAGTGCTTGCGAAGCGTCGATGCATTTAAGGAGAGGGATGGAGAAGCCTCGTCGGTATAGTTTGTTTTCGATGATAGTATACGAACAGGCTCGTCTTTTAATCGCTGAAGCTTCCTTCGCCTCAGCGGGAAGTTCGTCTTTCGTGAGGAAGTTATATACTGGGGTCATCCAGCAATGGTCGTCCCCGATAGCGAATATTTGTAGAGCCCGCGCGTTTTCGCCTATGCTTGGCCTGGGTAGGATTTCCTGGATGACCGACTTGTTTCCTCCTTTCTTTCTTGTGCTCGCAAGTTTGGATAATATGTCGGCGCCCGAGTTGTGTTCTCGGGGGATATGCTCGACTTCTGCTTTGACGAATTTTTTCATCTTATCCTTGACGAGCGTGAGGTACTCGGCGAGTACGTCGTTTTTGGCTTTGTAATCGCCGCTGATGTGGGATGCGACGAGTTGGGAGTCTGTGTAGATCTTGACCTCTCGTGCACCCACATCCTCGGCAAGTCTCAGGCCTGCAAGGAGGGCTTCGTACTCGGCCTGGTTGTTCGACGTGTTGAAAGATAGGACTAAAGATACTTCGATGATGAGTCCTTCGTTGTTTTCTAAGATAATTCCTGCCCCGCTTCCCGAATTGCTTGAGGCGCCATCCACGTAAATGGTCCATTTGTTCCTGGTCGGGTCCGGGGAGTCGGCTATCGAGGTCATCTCTGCTACGAAGTCTGCTAAGGCCTGAGCTTTTAATACCTTCCTGCTTTCGTACTGTATGTCGAACTCCGATAGCTCAAGGGACCATCACAGCATTCTGCCGGCCATATCTGGTCGGCTGAGGAGCTGCTTGATGGGTTGATCTGTTCGGACGAAGATGGTGTGGGCGAGGAAATAGTACCGCAGCCTTCTGGCCGCTATCACTAGGGCCATGGCGACTTTCTCGATCTGTTGGTATCGCACCTCGGGCCCTTGCAGGGCTTTGCTGGTGAAATATACGGGTTTTTGCCCGTTTTCGGTTTCTCGGATCAAAGCCGCGCTGACTGCTTCGTTTGAGACGGCTAAGTACAGATATAGAGGCTCGTTGTTATCGGGTCGAGAAAGGACGGGCGGTTTGGAGAGCACTTGTTTGAGGTGTGAAAGTGCTCGCTCTCATTCTTCAGACCATTCAAAGGTCGCTTCTTTTCGTAGCAGTTTAAAGAAAGGGAGTGCGTGTTGGGCGGATTTCGCGACGAAACGCGATAGTGCGGTGAGCATCCCGTTCAAGACTTGGATGGATTTTTTATTGTTAGGAGTGGGGAGTTCAGAGAATGCTCGACATTTATCCGGGTTGGCTTCTATTCCCCGTTCGGTCAAATAGAAACCGAGGAATTCGCCTGCTCGGACGCCGAAGGTGCACTTCTCCGGGTTGAAGCGCATCTTGCAGGATCTGGCCCGCTCAAACACCCGCTCGAGATGGGAGGTGTGGTCGGTGTCTTCTCGAGATTTGACGATCATGTCCATATATACCTCGAGGGTCTCGCCGATCTCTCCTCGGAACACTTTGTTCATCATCCGTTGATACGTGGACCCAGCGTTTTTGAGGCTGAAGGGCATTACGTTGTAGTAATAGTTGCCCGACTCTATCATAAACGCCGTGCACTGCTTGTCGCTCCTCGCCATGGGGATCTGGTTGTACCTGAATAAGCATCCATAAAAGACAATAGTTTATAGCCGGCCGAGTTGTCGACCAGTCTATCAATGTTAGGTAAAGGATAGGCGTCTTTTGGACATGCCCGGTTAACATCGGTATAATCAACACACATTCTCCATTTTCCATTAGATTTCTTAACAAGTACAACGTTTGAGAGCCAAGTTGAATATTTGGCCTCGGAAATAAAATTTTCCTCTAGGAGGTCTTTTACAGCTTTCTCGGCAGCCTCCGCTTTCTCGGGAGACTGCCGACGCCTACGTTGAACTACGGCCTCCGCGGCTGGATCGATGGAGAGGTGGTGGCAGGCGACCTCGGGGTCGAGTCCGGGCATTTCTGCGGCGCTCCAGGCGAACAAGTCTGCATGGCTCGAAGGCAGGCCATGAGCTGCTTCCTTGGTAGATCTGGGATGCCCTTGCCGATCTTTACCGCTTTGTCGGGGTTGTCGCCCAATGGGACCAGCTCGAAATCTCCGTCGGGGATAGGTCGGACGGGATGAGGTGCCTTTGATTGCGTTTCTTCTCCGATCTTCAGTTCTTCTTCGGTAAACCGTGCATCAAGGTCGACTGAGCTGACGTTGGTTGTCTGATGCTGGTCTTCTCGAGGATGTTTGTCTTCGGCTCTTGGCTTTTTGTTGGAGCTGGTCGGAGGGGCGATCAGTTCTAGTCCCTTGACGGAGGCGTCGAAGATTCTCCTGGAAGCTTCGATATCGGCGTTGATGGTGGCCACTCGTCCTGTCCTCGTGTAAAACTTCATCTTTAGGTGGACAGTGGAGGGTACGGCGGTTAGCTCGGCTAGGGTAGGGCGTCCGATAATGCAATTGTACAGGGTTTTGCAGTCGATCACCAAGAATCTGGTTTTGACTTGCCTGGAGGCTTCCCCTTCTCCGAAGGTGACAATCAGCTCGACGTAACCCCATGGTTTGGTGGTAGCTCCGTTGAAACCTTGGAGGTCCGAACCCACATAGGGAGTGAGGTGTGAGTCGTCCAGCTGGAGTGTCTAGAAGAGGTGGGAATACATGATGTCGACCGAGCTGCCTTCGTCGACCAGGACCCGTCGGACGTCGAAATTCGCCATTCTAGCTCGGACGAGCAGGGGAATTGTGGCGTTTGGAGCCTCGCCGGGCAGTTCTTCCAGGTAGAAAGTGATTGGTTCTGACTTTCCCCGGAACTTCCGCAGCGTAGGGCCGAGGTCCGCGTTGGCGCTGAGCAACTCATCGAACTTTCTCTTGACTGAACTGATGGTGAGGGAGCCTGGATCCCCGCTGTTGGAGACGACCATGGTGAATGGGAAATTTTCCCATTTGCTGAGTGCGGTACGGATCCCGACTGATGGCATGAAATCCTCTGGGCGAGTGACGGACAGTGCTACTTGTAGGGGCCTGTTATCCGGCGAATTCCATTCGTCAGAGTTTCTGTGGTCGTCCCTTCAGGAAGGTTCCCCTTTCTTTGTGTATCTCGAAAGGCGACCCTCCTTGATCAGTGTTTCAATGGCATCTTTGAGATAGATGCATTCCTCAGTCAGATGGCCGTGACTTTTATGGTATTTGCAGTACTTTGATTTGTCGGTTCCTGGCCTTGCGGGGTTCGACTTCGGGGGCCTGATGTTTGATTTCTTGAAGTCGGTGTTTTGGCATTCGGCCAGGATCCTCTCCCGCGAGGTGTTCAGAGGGGTGTAGTCGTTGAAGCGACCAGATGGTCCTCGGCGCTCTTTGATGTCGAGAGATCTGTCGTCTTTCCTTTTTTCATGCCCTCGCTTCGAGCCTGGGTGCTCATAATTTGAACTGCGAGCGGCGTCACTGCCTCGCAAGGCTTTGATGGCAGCAGCCTCTCCTTCCTCGAACGCGATGAAAGCTTGAGCTTTGCGAAGGAGGGCGTTCATGGAGTGGACCTTCTCAATCTTGATGGCCTTCTTAAAGTCACTGCCGGGGAGAAGTCCTCGTTCTAAGAGGTATCTCTTCATGTAGTCTTCTGTTTGGACTTGGACGGCCTCCTTGTTGAACCTGTCGAGGTAATCCCGAAGAGGTTCGTTGGGCCCTTGTATCACGGCCTCGAGATTGGCCTCTGATTTCGGTTGTCATCGGGAGGCTGTGAAATGGCTCAAGAAGAGTTCCTTGAGGTTGGTCCAGGAATGGATGGAGTTTGGATGGAGGTTTCTGTACCAAGTCATTGCTCCCTTCCTGAGGGTGGTCGGGAAGATGCGGCACTTGATAGAGCCCTTGACGACGTGGTAGTCCATGACCGCTTCGATGCTCCGAATATGGTCGTCGGGGTCAGTGGTTCCATCATATTGGTCCAAGGCTGGGGGTTTTTCCATCCCTCGAGGGAGGCGGGCTCTTCGGATGTTCTCGGACAAAGGGCTGCGGAAGTCCTCTTCGTCGCTCGGTCTTGGTGAAGTTGAATGTCTGCCTCGCCGGGGTCTTCCCTGGTCATTGTTGGGGCTGACGCGATTATCCCGAGGAGAAGGACACTCGCGGGGTTTCAGCACAGCCTTGGAAGGTCCCCGATGACCCTGCTCGGGGGAGAGGCTTCTTGCTTCCGTGGCCTCTGGTCTCTGATTCTTCCTACTCTTTCTTGGTGGGGAGCGGGAATATGATCTCCGGCGGCGATGTCTTCTAGGTGGAGAGCGTGAAGAAGATGGGGAACGCCGACGGTGTCTCCTCGGAGGTGAGCGCGAGGAGGAATAGGAACGCGACTGGTAATGTCTTCGCGGAGGGGAGCGGTGCCGTCGCTTCCTTTCCAGCTCGTGGATACGGTCGTCCTGAAGTCAGAGGAGGCTGTTCGTCTTTTGCAGTTCTTTGAGCAGGCGGACAGTGATGGGGTCAGTATCCTCGGGGATGTTGAGCGGTTCCTCCTCTTCTTCATGACGGGCTCTCTGCCTATCGGAGGTGTGGGTGAATGAGGAAGCAGCGTGCTCGTCTCTGGCGTCAGTCTCATTCTCATTTTGGGGATGTTCAGGCCCATTGTGGGTTCGGGCCTGCTCGTCTTCCCCGTTCTGAACGTGTCCCTCAGGAGGGTTTTGTTCGACATTCTGAACTTGTTGGAGGCCCTGCAGCTGCTGGATGTTCTGGATCCGCTGCCTCCTAGGTTGCGAGGTCTCATGTCTCGGCCTTCTCTGTCCGGCAAGAGCATGTTGTGGTTCTTCTTGCCGACGACGATTCGTCACCTCGCGGGTGGAATCTTCGATCAGATGTTCCAGGAGGAAGGGATCGGAGTTTGGGATGTTGTTGTTGTTAGCCATGACGATCGTGAAAGGTTATGCTTTGATCTTTGTTAAAGAAGGGGGAGCAAGATTCCCACAGACGGCGCCACTGATCGTACCTGATCAGAAGAATCGTCAAGGCAGCGGAATCTGGCTTGGAGAGCAAGATGGGGGGGGTACCTGCAAGGTTCTCGGATGCTTAAGTTAGTAGCTATCAGAGAATGAGGGTTGAGAGTGAAGAATAGAATACCTGACACTCCGGTGAAAGAGGGGATTTGTAGCCCACAGCGCTGGGCCAAGGTTTCCTAATTGGGCCAAATCTAATTGGAGGCCCACGTGCTAGGAAACTGCCAGAACGTCCTTGTGCTAGGGCTGAGTCAGCAGGTGACCCACGTTCTGGATGAGCATAGCGTAGGGTTCGGAGATGGTTGACCGAATCCCCCGCTGCGTGACGCGTGGTCTTCGCGCGTGGATAACTCTTGACGTTTATCCAGTAAATGGGCCCAATGACTTGGGCCTGCTCGGCTAGCGAGAAGAGCTGGGCCTGCTCGGCCCAGGCCAGAACATATACAAAGAAAAGCCTGCTAAGTCAAAAATCAAAAGACGGCTTAGGCAAAAATCAAGGCATCCCGCTGACTGTAATCTCAAAAATAAACAATTCAGGCAAAAGTTAGGGATATCAAAAAGATGAAAACAGGGAAGTCAATAAATTCCTGAACAACACAATGTTGTGACTACCAAAAGGAAGAAGTGACTGCCATCTCAAAAGTTCTCTTTGCTTGTGAACCATCATCATTATCAAAGGTGTAAATCCAAAAGTCTCTTGGAACCTTAATGCATAAGTTGAATTAACTGAGCTTAGGACTGAAGATCATCACGAAGAGGGGTGGGTACAATAAATTTTTGAGCCATTATCCTTTGCTTCTTAAACCGTGAACCAAGCCACGCTACAACCTTTGAAAGTCCTAATTGAAGCATGGTTAGTTCGAAAGCATACTGTCACCAAAAAGGTATCCTGACTCCTTAAGGTTTACCAAAAATGCTGAGTTGATATTTCTTTTTTACAAACATCACATTGTTACAAATATCATGTTTTACAAATGTCATGTTTTTACATCTCCTGCTTTAATATTCTTCAAAAATTCAAGACAACGTATGCATTGCATCTCATGAATTCATTATTAAACATATTCTGCTACATAATTTCAAATGTTAGCATCAGAAAGAACTTGCAACAGGGTACAATTAATGACTGAAAGTTATCCCGACAGACAAGATTACTCCAAGAAGCCATGTCTCTTAAGTATACAAGGGGCATGACACGTATTTCTCAATCAATCTGGGGCAATCAAGTCAAGATTCTAAGAATCTCAAATACCAAATAGTCAAAGGCATACATCCCAAGTAGGTTTCAAACTACTTCCCGATCAATTTGGGATGATCAGGTCAAGTTTCAAAAATCTCTCAGAAGCATCAACAATCAGGAGCATGCACCCAAGTAGGTCCGAAGCTACTTCCCGATCAGTTAGGGGCATCATACTAAGTACTAGGGGCATGTCACCCAGAGTACGCATCTCATAAGGTCCTCACGAGGGGAATCTTTCCAAAGTCCCTACTAGTAGGAGCAAATTTATGCAAGTCCAGTTTAAATACTCAGTGGTGTGTCCTAGTCAATGCAAATCCAGGAATGGTAGTTACTATAATACTGGGGGAAATGTTCAAGGCATCCATGCCTTCCCACAACTCCGACTTCACAAGATCATATCCCCACAGAGCAATTCTCAAGAAGATATCTTCAAACATACTCGTCTTGACAAAGACATAACTCCCTAACAGAGTTTACATCTTCAACACTACCAGTTCTCCAACACTTTGCTCTTCACCAACATGGTTTATTAATATCTCTAATCACCAATCAGGGAACACCAAGTTAGTGGTCATCCCCAAGCAGAAATTATAAACCCCCAGCTGAGCATCTTCAAAACAAGATCAGACATCAAAATCACAAAGACATAGAGATTTATTTTCTCAATCAAGACAACATAAATCGTATTCACATATCATATGTCATAAACATATTCATACATTGCATACATTACCTCGCAATGAATTCATCCATAACATACAAAGTTTCTCATTTATTTTGAGAGACTCATTACATAATACATGCATCATGACATTGCATAAAGACTAACTATACCTATTGCAGGATACAGGTACCGACAAATGAACGAAATCTCCAACTTTCCAAGATCTAGTTCAGCTACTACGAATGGTACTGACACGGTCAACGCTCGAAGATCTAATTCATTTACCACGAACGGTAATGACACGATCATTTTCAAAGATAAAATTCAGTTACTACGAACGGTACTGACACGGTCAACGCTCAGAGATCTAATTCTATCATCACGAACGGTGTAGACACGATCAATGACCAACTAAGTCTAATTCAGCTACTACGAACAGTACTGACACAACAAAAAATCTAATTCGGTTACTACGAACGGTACTGACACGGTCAACTCTCAGAGATCTAATTCTATCATCACGAACGGTGTAGACACGATCACTGACCTTCCCAGTCTAATTCAGTTACTACGAACAATGCTGACACGACAAGAGAATCTAATTCTATCATCACGAACAATGTAGACACGATTATCTCTCCAAGATCTAATTCGGTTACTACGAACGGTGCTGACACGATCGACCTTTAAAGAGATCTAATTCCATCATCGCGAACGAGGTGGACACGATCAACCATTTCCTAAGTCTAATTCAGTTATTACGAACGGTACTGACACGACAAAAAGATCTAATTCAGTTACTACGAACGGTGCTAACACGATCGACCATCAAAGATCTAATTCTATCATCACGAACGGTGTAGACACGATCATCTTCCAAAGTCTAATTCAGTTACTACGAACGGTGCTGACACGACCGACTCTCCAAAAATCTAATTCATCTACTATACGATCAACATTCAAACAACTACTTCTCAAACACTTCAGTCTCGACATCTGGATGGCATCTTTAAGCCCATCTCCAACAAATATTCCTCAATACAGAAAATTTCAGCCTAACGCACGACATTCCAGACATCTACGGATGCAATTTGGATTAGTCTGACGCACGACTTATCTTTCAGCCTAACACACGGCCTTCCAGACATCTAAGGATGCAATTTGGATTAGTCTAACGCACGACTCATCCATCAACCTGACGCACGGTTTTCCAGACATCTGAGGATGCAATAGAGATTAGTCTAACGCACGAATTATTCAACCTAACGCACGGCTCTCCAGACATCTGAGGATGCAATTGAGAATAGTCTAACGCACGATTTATTCTTCAGCCTAACGCACGGCATTCCAGACATCTCCGGATGCAATTTGGATTAGTCTGACGCACGACTTATCTTTCAGCCTAACACACGGCCTTCCAGACATCTGAGGATGCAATTTGGATTAGTCTAACGCACGACTCATCCATCAACCTCACGCACGGTTTTCCAGACATCTGAGGATGCAATTGAGATTAGTCTAACGCACGACTTATTCAACCTAACGCACGGTTCTCCAGACATCTGGGATGCAATTGAGAATAGTCTAACTCACGATTTATTCTTCGACCTAACGCACGGTTTTCCAGGCATCTAAGGATGCAAGCTAGACCCAGTCTAACGTACGACTAAACCGAGGTCTAAGGTTCAGAAACAGTCTAACATACGACGCATTGTGACTCTCAAGTATATCAAGTCGGATGGCATCTTCAAGCCCATCTCCGACAAAAGTCCCTACTTCAGCAAGGGAAAATTTCTTGGTATTCTAGTGTTCAATCCTCTTCCACCCTCAGATACCAAATGGAACATAAACCATTCTGCATCCTCAAGTTTAAGAAGATTGAACAGGGGCAGCTGTCATACCCCAAAATTTGCCCTCACATATTTGCAAATGTCATTTTATTACAAATAATTGACATAGCCCAATTGGTAAGAGGGTGAGATTTGCAACTACAAGGTTCTGAGCTTGAATCCCACTTCTAACTTCTTTTTTTTCTCATTTCATTATTAATTTCCGTATTTTATTAATTAAGTATTTTAAAATATTATTTTTTTTACTTTTTACCTTCTTATTCATAAAAAACATTAAAAAAAGTATAAAATAGAAAAGATTCAAAAATATTTTGTTTACATAGTTTATATGAAATCAATCAAAATAATTATAATTTAGAAATCAGATCAAATTTGATTTCAAATTTCAATTATTATTGGTTAATTGTCATCAAGTTATAATTTTATTCTATTTTTAATCTAACCTAATTTCTTCTTATAAATATCAACAACTTTGCTAACCCTATTCTCAATTCTCACTCACGTACAGACTACCAACCAACCCTATTACACTTCTTTTTACACTACCGGACAAACTTTTCAACATACACCATTCTTTTTCTCACCAATCATTCTCCACCCAACATACCATTCCTAACTATACTTCAAACTTTCCATCGGTTTCCTTTATACAAAATAACAAACCTGTAAAATCAAACCTTACCGTATACAAGTTTATTGACAACAATAAAAACACATCCATTCAAAACCTTCAATCACCGACTCAGACCTTACACCATCAACAATAAACTTGTCTTTTTGTGTAGTAACAATTGTTTGTTTTGTTTTGTTGACAAATTATGCAATTGTATGTGCTTGTGTTTGCTATATAGGTTCCAAATATTTTGCAGGCACTATCAAACAGAGAACAAAACTCAAAGGAAAGGAATTTTTGGCCCCCTGGACTCTCGCGAGAGCTTCAAAGTATCAAAAAAATTTGGATTTGGATTCAACAATTTAAACTGATTCAAGGCATTCAAAGCATAAACCGAGCGTCCCCAACGTGTTCTGAAGCAATTGCAATCATCGCCTTCAATTGAAGCATACCAAATCGCAAGCAGTACGGTCACGGTTTGTTCCAAATTTTTTTGGGATCAAATTCATACTTATACGCATATTTAGCATGTTTTGATTATATGATTGTGTTCTTAATCTTGTTTATGTGCTTTCTAGATAATTTAATTGGAGTTTAGTTGCAGGAATCAAAATCCACCATTGTTAGGTCTCGAAGCTCCCAATTTAGGATATTCTGATACAGGTGAAATTAGCCTAAACCGTGGCCACCCACGTATTCAGAGAACGATTTATAGTCGATCTGTGCCTTTAGAATTTATGTATTTGTTGTGTTTTGTTAGATTCAAAATCGCAGGTTCATGGCTGCACACCCAAACCGTAGCCAAAAGTGATGTTTCCAGAAAGACAAATAAGGAAGATGATGCAGGCCCCGCGCGCGTGTTCTTTTTTGTTTATTTTAATAATTTACGTTTTGAATATATTACGTGGCTTATGAGTTATTAACAGCAAGTGAATCATGGTCGAGTGGAAGGAAGGAGCACTGATGGTTTCGAGTATGAGGTTGTGGGTTCAATCCCCACGCCCTTCATTATTTTTTATATTTTCTTTCTAACCAACCATGTGCAGATCCAGCGCCTTTGTCTTCATGCGGACGCACCATACACGCTCGGACTCTAACCCTTGGATCTGCCTCCAGATTGATCCAACGCTTCTGGTTCTGCATGCACACCATGAACCTTCAAGATCACACCACAGGATTTTCAGCTAAGTTTTATTTATTTATTTCACTTTGTCTTAATTATTTATTTTTATCATATATATTTTTGCATGAATGTTTTATAAAACCCTTTAAAAAGCATGGTTTTCTTTAAAAACTTTTTTTGTTTTTTTATAAAACATAATTAAATAAAACATTTATATATTTTATTATTATTAGTAACTTGACTTTTTTTTAATTTGTTTAAATTATGTGTTCAATTTTAATTAATTTTTATTAATTGACATTAGGTTTAGGATATTTAACCGAAACCTTTATTTTCACCGATTTAATTAATTAGGTTAAAAACCAATAATTAATTTGGTTTTTATTTATTCTATTAACCATACTAACTTACGCCCTAATCAAGGTTTACGAGGATTTGCCATACACTGAAAGTATCTCTTTTTTCTGTGCCTTTCTCAGGATTGACTTTTTCAAATGCCTTCCGACTATGCGCCTGATCAAGATCCGAAGCTAAGTATTCAAATTCATTATTATTGTCTTAAAAGTCTATTTTGTTTCCTTTTAATTAGGGTTTACCTTTTGAACTCCGCATACACTCACATCTTTTTCTGCTTTTGGTTTTGACAGACATTTCCAGGGTCAACCCCGAGGCTACCTCTGACTGCCAACCATATCAAATCAAATTCAAAGTTAAGTGCCTATTTATTTATTTATTTTAATTTCTTTTATCCTCTTATTTTTTTTAGGGTTAGCAAGGTTTGTCTCCGATTTGATAATGCACTCACCCTATTTTGCTTTCTATTTTTTCCACTTTTTTTCAGGGTTTGCCAATTGCCAAAGCTTCGAGTATCGGTAACCCTAAACCCCTAAACCTTGGTCTTGATTATTGCTTGTGTTAGATCTATAATATTATTATCCCGTTGGTTTCAATTTCCCTTCCCCCGCTGGTTTCACTTTCCCTTCCCCATAATTGTTAATATTAATTGTTGTGGTTAGTAACCCTAGGGAGTGCAACTTGTTAATTCAATTAGAATCACCTAACTATAAGATAATTTTCTGAATCTAATCACGTGATTGTTGCACCCACGCACGCTTTTGGGGTAACCTCTTTGTTGCCTGTTGCCTTGTTGCCTTGTTGCCTGTTGCCTTTGTTGCCTTGTGTTTTTTCGCAAAATAGCCATGTCCCTCGAATACGAGGATACCTCAACTATGTTGCCTCGATTAAAGATCATGGTCCCTAATGATGCTGCCTTCGATACACTAAAAAATGATCTCGACCCTCGGAAGTTGCCTACGAGAAGGCTGAGGTATCCGTTGGCTGCCTACGAAAAAGGCTATTCTGATCCTTCCCCTTAGACTACCTGCCTCTCTATGGCATGGGTCAGTCTTATGGCGAACGATAATGCGATGACCCGTTTACATCCAAACGAAAGGCTTCCTGCCCTCTCATGGCATGGATAGACCCTTTCATCCTGAAAGGCTAAAAGAAACCTATCATCTAAGTTTGAGGTAATTGCTCCTAATTGCCTTGCTCTGGCTAAAACTGTTTTTTCATATTCTTTCTCATAAATCTTTAAAAGGGCTACGCTCATTTACGAGCTAAAGTCCGTACTCTTTCCTTCTACATTTCTGAAAACAAAGAGCAAAGCAATTAAGAGCCCATGGAAAACCATGGATGCAAAGGGTGCCTTACACCTTCCCTTTGCATAATTACCCCCGAACCCTATTTTATTTAAAAGGTTTTTCCTGTTTCTTTTAGCCTTTCTAACTTGTTTGGATAAAATAAAAGTCGGTGGCGACTCTTGGTTAAACGCGACATTTTTCGATTATAAAAGTCAGTTCACCGTATTACAGTACCACACCATTGAAACCACAAATTTCACATAACTTCATGAAGAAGCAAAATAGTACAATTATCGCATGCGAGCTCCAATTGATCTGATTCATTCACCCGCAAACCCTTATTTTGGCCTATAAATAGAGGGCCTTGCTTCCATGATCAAACACACAAGAAATCTCCAAGTCACCATGTGTCTTTGCATTTTGAGAGCCATTTTGAGTTGCAGTGGTTCTGAGTGCAAACCAACCTTTCAAACACCTTATAAACACTATATAAAAGATATTCATCACTCCCATACACCTCCCAAACACTCCAAACTCACAATCACCATTTAACCTCCATTAAAGCTTCCCTTAGAGCCTTAACCTTCCAATTGTTATTCCATACACACATTGGCCAATTTATCACTTTGAATACCTTCTATATACTACATGAAAGCTATATGAACCATTGTTTTGCAGCTGTAACACTTGGAACACCAATGTAGCAACCTGCCCTAAAAATTAAAAGGTTTTTTAGAGTCGCCACCTATTCTACCAGGGCGAATAGGAAACCCCTCGAAGTTATAGAGACCGGGGTAAGATACTATATTCAGGTCGAGGAAAGGTATTAGGGACTCGCCTTGTTGCCAAGTGCCAACGTATCTCCTTAGGGAGAATCAGAGTCAACGTAGTTCGGGGAAGGGTTGTACGCCTTAGATTTGATATGAGTATTTGAAGGTATTTTGAGTTACATATCGTAGTTTTGAAATTTATGGTTTGAAGATGAAAAGTGTTTTAAGATGGCGTACAACCCTGGTTTTTTAATATGCACTACTAATCGCAATGATCAATAGGTTTGATCACCATAATTAATAGATTAATAGGGTATTGTTACCAATTCTAATCGATAGGTTCGATTATTACTAATAACAAATAAATGTATTTTTTAGAATTTAATTATTTAATTTTTATCGTTATCCCTTGTAATCGGTAGATTCGATTATAAATAATAACGAATTTTTAGAGAAAAAAATAGGCTAATCATCGCAACCAATAAGATGGTTGAAACCCTTTAGCCAAATAAAACTTATTTTTATTTTAAAGATTCAAATATTCAAGTAATCAATTATTACCCATCACGACTAATAGGTTTAGTCGGAACGAATAATAAATTAAATTTTAACATTTACAATATTTTAATTTGATAAAAATAATTTAGATTTATAAATATATAAATATTAAAAAGTCACTTATCTAAATAGTTAAATAATTAAAATAAAATAGGAATAAGGGATTTTCATTCAGTGTGGTTGCAATTAAAGTGCATAGGATAGGTATTCAAATCTGAGGTCTCAGATCCAATATGGAAGGTGATCTTATGGCTGGATTGTGAGGGTACATGGTAGGCTATAGAAGCGCAGGCGCATGGGATTGCTGGGAATAATTTGTGAAGAAAAAAATGGAAAGGGCCAGGGATCGAACCCTGGACCCAAAGGATAAACACACGCTCCTCCACCATTCCAGCCAAGCCAATTAGTCATTCAATTAACGCACCCAATATATTATATAAAAATCAAGAAGAAACAACATGGAAACACGCGCAAAGTTGCAAATACACCACTCCCCTTCTGACACCTCATCATCTTCTCCAACAAACCATGTAAACATCTTTTTACAGCGCTTTCACATACAAGATGCAAAAGCTCACACCTACTACACCTGTTTATCACGAAAACCCCCCAAACATACACCAAAATAAAAATTACGACCATGGTTAGCTTCGCCATGCTCAGGCGAATTCAATTGTGCCTGTAACTAACATTTATTCCTTCTAAATCAGAAAACCCTATTTCAAACCCTAAAAACCCAACCATGGCATATTACGGTATGGGCGTGTAAATTTCAAATTAATCAATCATAAAGGTTCAGAACATCACGACAAACACATATATACATTCAAAACATGCTCATGTACCGTAAATTAATGCATCTGAATCAAAGAAATTCAAGAAAGAACCTTGGCTTATTGGAGATTGTTCTGTGGTTGTTGATGCAGAGTAACGATCCAGTCACCTTCAAAATGATCCAAGGAACGTGTAGCAAGCTGTTGCACCCCAAAATTTGCCCATCTAATTTTATTTCTAATTGGCTTAAACTTCGCATTTCATCCGCATATCTCCATTAGGTCATTCGCATATCATGCATTCATTTATTGATTAAAACGTCTAAAAACAAGAGATTAATGATCATGGAAGGATTTGAGGCTCCACAATGAGTAAGGTTTCCACACTATGCAGACTTGTTCAGTTGAAGGTTTTGAAATCCACTTCATGCTTAGGATTATCATATGAATCTTGGGATATGGTTTATGATCATCATGGGCTTTTATTCATTTGTGGGGGCCCACATAATTTGAGGCATGTATCCGGTTTTACACGGAATTGTTAAGGCTTGAATAATTAAAGAGTTTTTGTTAAGTTATAGGTATTTTAAGAGCCATATCATGATAAGTCCAAGAGGCATTGGCCACAGCGTTAACTCTTGACCGAAGATAACTTTGAAAGCTTGAATTTTGGCCATAATCATATTGGAGTTTCATGTTATTCATCATTCAAAGGGTGTTCATGCTATTAATTCAAAGAAAGGCAAGAATTTCAAGTTTCAATGGAGAAAGTCAAGAGTCATATTCATTAACAAGACTTCTTTCACATATATTCAAATGCCAACATGTTCAAAATACATTACAAGGTCTCCACCATTACATCATATTGCAAAAAATAAATAATACAAAAAGTCAACTCTGACTTTTAGTCAAAGTGTTGACCAAGACTCGGTTTGACCAGAATCTCCTAGACATTATCTCTCTTCCATTGAGCATCTTCATGATCCAATCTCAACTTGCTTAAGTTCTTCATGGCTAAGCAATATAAGTTCTTCTTTCTTGAATACTTGTCCAAAGAATCTCAGCCACATATCAAAAGACCTGCATACATTCACATGAGATACCTACATCAAAACAGGAAGACAATAATGCATCATTACTAGTTCAAAATTCAGCCAAACAAAGTCATATCCAAAACCAAATTCACATTCAGAGTTCAACACATTTATACACATTCAGGGTTCAATATATTTATACACTAGCTGTTTCAAATATACAGATCAAGATAAAAACCCCGCAGCCAGCAACGGTTCGACTGATCACAAAGCTAGCAGCTGATTGACCTAATAGATTTCATAATTAATTACTAACATAACAGTTTTTAACTGTCCCAACCCTGTTTCAAACCAACGATCCAATTAACTCTAACCTTCAGTTTCACTCCAATAACTAACCTATCTATTTCTAACTAACTTCAACCTTCAAGTAACTGACATATAACAGAGTTGTAACAAACTCTATAGAGATTTCCAACTAAGCTTCAGAACCATCAAACCTCCACAAAAAAACCATACCCTACCCTCTAACTTCTTCAGCCATTTTTAAACCAAAGCCTTATGTAACAAGAATCCCCTCACTAACAGATTCAGTTTTCAACCCAAAGCCAAAACAGTTTTCTAACTAACCAATAACTACCTCTTAACCTCTCTAACAGGATCTATAACTAATTTCCAATCAATCCTTAACTGTCACAACCCCTTTTTCTAACTCTCCACACTCTGCAACAGAACTTAACTAATTTATAACCAACCCCTAACCGTCAAAGTAACTGTCCTAACTAATTCTCACATGACTAATAACAGAAAATAACTAACTCCCTCAACTGAACTAACCTCTCCACTTGATTCAATCCTCACCATTCATCATATAACAAACTTTCTCTAATCCTAGGGCTCACAACCTCTACCTCCATTGCTATAAATTCAGACCTCCCTTCTCTTCAAAGCTCTCCACCGTTTTTCATACTTCATTCATCTTCATCATCACTCCATCTTCAACTTCTCATTCTCATTCTCTGCAACTTCATCTCTCTCAACCTATACTATACGCTCTCCACCATGGCTCTTAGAGCTTCAACCTCTGAAGCTCTAAGTAGTTGAGCTAAACCTCTGAAACTCCTTCAACCGAGCTAGACCTCAACTCAACTCTCTCATCCCTCATACTCACGCTACGGTTAGAAAGATTGCTCAACAAAGATAAAGAACCAGAAGACGAAAGAACAGAAACAATCCAAGAAGAAGAGTAGAAGAAGAAATCATACAAAGAAGAAGAAGAAGCAGAAAATCAAATACAAGTAAAGATTCGAAGTTACCTGAGCCAACATCTCTTCTCAATCGCGTTCATCTCTGCTCGATCTTCACCTCCTTCTGCACACCAGGTAAGTTCTTCAATCTCTTAAACTTCGGCCTTTTTAGCGTCTTCGTCGCACCCTGATTCCTTCGATTCTCCCTTTGTTCTTGATTGTACCAATTTCACGTTTAGGTTTCGTTTTCCCATGTCGATTTGAGACGTGTTTTTGAGTATTTGGTGTTAGAATCGAGAGGATTCTGGAGAAGGAACGGCGGCGAAGCGATCGGAGATAGGGAAGGTTTTCTCCGGCCACCGCCGTGCGTGAGATGAGAGTAAGCGAGGGAGAGAAACCTGAGAATAGGATTGGGAACGACACATTCCAATAACCCTAAATCCCCTTTCCTTTTTAGTTTATTTTTATTATTTATTTAATTCATTCTTTTAATTTTAGAAAATATGAATAATAATCTGATTTGGATCATGAAAATCTGTATCACTGCATACTGGGCCTTGCACACGAATTGTTGCTATTGACACCGCTCCTTGGCCCATGACGTTTTTTGCTGTTAGAATATTCTGTAACAAAAATAGTTTCTTTGGGCCAGACCTGGGTCCTGCGCCCAATTGCTGTTTGCACTGTAAATTCAGTTTGCACCTCCCTGAGTTCACTTACTTTTAATTAGATTTAGAATTTTTCTAGTTTCTTTTAGGTAATAAAAACACTAATCTTCATTATCATTTTTAGACTTCGATATAATTTTTTATATAGAAAATGTATACCAAAAAATAATAGTTTTAGGCTTTTATTTCATTTCTTTTTGCTTGATTAAAATCATGTACTTTGTCATAAAAAACCATAAAAAATAAATAGTCCTTTAATTCGATTTTTGTACTATTTTGCATCGTTCACTTTCATGTCTTGTACCATATTTTCAAGTGTTTATGTTAGCCATTTTACACTAATTTTTGTATCGTTATTTACTTGTATTTTTACTCGTAATTTCGATCTCCGCTTATGCTTTACTTTCATGTTCCTTTATCCTAACCTTAGGTAGAAACCATGATAACATTAGGTAGAAATTCCCTTCATTTTAGGCTAGTTCTCTTTCTTTTTCTTTTCAACTTTAAAACATTAATAAAGGACGACGCGAATCATGCTAAATGCTTTTTTTTTAGTGTGAAAGAAATGATTGGGGCGTAGGCCCCGATGTATGTTCTTTCCCACTTAACGGAAGAGAAATGATTGAGGCGTAGGCCTCGGTGTATTTCTTAACCGTTATTTAGAGAAACGATTGTGGCGTAGGCCTCGATGTGCATTCTCTAAATATTCAAAAATTGTATTTTATTTAGAGAAACGATTGTGGCGTAGGCCTCGATGTGCATTCTCTAATTATTCAAAAACTGTATTTCATTTAGAGAAACAATTGTGGCGTAGGCCTCGATGTGCATTCTCTAAATATTCAAGAAACTCTTTTTATGGCATGATTCAAGTCACAAATTAAATTCCCTTAAAAGACACCTGAACAAAAACACTTCAAAATACCTAACAAAGGCTCAGAGCTAATCAAAGTGAGGAAGTGATGCGATGCCTTGTAGTAGGTTATCGTCCATCATGGAATTACATCAAAAAAATACAAACCAATCTTTCTTCTCTCTCTTGCCTCCGAGGCATTCTTTCTCTTGCCTTCGCGGCATTCTTTCTCCTAATTGGACACGTTATTTCCGCTCCATTCCCAGCTTAAGACTCCAGAGGTCGAGCAGCGGAGTGCGAATGTAACTTCGTCCACTAAAAAACACAAAAAACAAACAAAAACTAAGGAGCCGAACTACGGCGCTCTGATTCCTGAAAAGGATACGTAGGCATTAGGTCGCGGGGCCTAAGCGAGCACAACTATTTATAAACCTTATTTTCCCCGTGTTTCTTCTTCTTTCATTTGCATGCATTCCCTTAGTAATTAAGCTTTAAATTTATACACCCTTTAGATAGCAACAAACATAGGTGGATACCATCGAGTACGATGGGCGTGAGGGGTGCTAGCACCTTCCCCTCGCATAACCGACTCCCGTACCTTATCTCTGGTCGAAAGACCTCGTTCTTATTCACCTTAGGTTTTCTGATATTCCTTTCCCTCTTTGGGATAAATATATTGGTGGCGACTCTGTTCATTTTCGCGAGCGTGCGACAGCTGGCGACTCTGCTGGGGACGTTAGACCTATTGCGGGTCCGTATTTAGCGAGTCGATCCTAGCCTTTGTTTGTTTGTCTGTTTTTTTGGGTGTGCTTATATATTGCTTATACTTCGCTTCATTTATTTTATGCTTGCATATCATGACTATTTATTGCTCGCATATCATGTTTATTTTCTCGCATTCTGGACTATATTATGGGTCCCCGTGGGGGCCACATATTTTATCTGTTTGCAGGTTGGGTGGGTTGTTTCTATGAGGTAAAAGGCCCAATACCCAGGCCAGAGTGATACTTAGGCTACCTAGGATAGAGTGGATAGTCATGACGCCGATGAGATGTCAGGTCTTGTCTAGTGCGATCATGAGACCCACGCCCAGTCGAGGTTCAAATGGGGTATCATCGTTGGCATGTAGATGCAACAATGGTGGTATCTTAGGAGAACTGATAACGCTGGTTGCCATATTGACCTACCCTGACCTAGACTACACCCGTGAGTGGGGAGGGAATCATATCCTTTACAGATACAGGTACATATTCTGTTGGTGACTATCGGTTCTCCTGGTATTTAAAAAGGCGTCGAACCTTTGATCCTGGGACATTTGACTTATGCAGAAGTTCTACATCAGTTATCTATCAGAATCAATGTCGAACCTCTGAATCTGGAGGTTTGACCTTATATGACTTATGCAAAAGCTATCTATCAGAATCAACGTCGAACCTCTGAATCTGGAGGGTTCGACCATCTTTGACTTATGCACAAGCTGTTTATCCAGAAAGCAACGTCGAACCTCTGAATCTGGAGGATTCGACCATATCTTATTGACCATGAGAAGTTGTTATCCAAGAGGCCTTGATCCTTGATCCTGATTTATGTTGCATTTGCATCTCCATTAACATTTGTGCATTCATGCATTTGCATCCATGGTTACCAAGGACTCTTACACTCTTCCTCTCCATCAGATCAGTCAAAACGATTCCTCCACACCGATATCTGACAAAAGCTCACAGAACAAAGAATCATGGGGGATTATAAACAAGATCAAGCTACTATCAGAGAATCATGCCTCCTCATGAGGGTACCTTCGACCATTGGAGCCTAAAGACTTTGTGTTTGTCAGAGAACATTTCATTTGCATCAAAATAAGGCCAAGCCTGCCATTGCCTAGATTACTTCAAAGTACTTTCAATTGTATTACTTTTGTTGTTATCAAGTACTTCTCATTGTAAGAAACTCATTCTGTTTGAATAAATAAAAATAATGTAACATACATGTTTTTCTCAAATCATTTCATCTTTGTCATTATGTTCATTGATACTTCACTCATTTGTCTTAAGCAACTAAAAAAGGAGAATGATGAAAAATCAAAAACACATGAATCACTAATTGTATGCTTTTGGAACAAGATCCTGCTGAGGATGTACAGGCATTGTTTCAATTCCTAAACACCGGAGTTATAAGGGAGTGAAACCTTCGTCAACCCCTTTGAGCCTAAGGAGTAGTAGTTTCTTTTCAAAAAAATTCAAAACCCTCAATATTAACCAGGGGAAGGGTAGTCTTCAGTTAGTGCGACCGAGTGCTCGACTTTCAGGTATTCCATCAGAGGATCGATCATATTTCATCTCTCACAACAAAAGAAGAAGAGCACAATCCACAACGGATGTCTCTCATTCACTGAGAATAAGGCAGTCATAACCTTTTCTTCAAATCAACCATAAAAGCCATACAACTTGTTCCCGAAACGAGACAAAAAGAATGAAAAGAAAGTTATGAATCATGATCAAAAAAAAAACAATAGCCCGCTAAGTCAAAAGAAAAAAAGAAAAGCTTTTAAGCAAATGACTTAGGCAAAAATTAGGGCATATCCCGCTGGACAACGGAAACCAAAATCAAGAGAAACTTTTTGTCCAGGCAAAAATTAGGGAAAGCAAAAGACAAAGCAAAAAAAAGAAAGAAATCCTCCAAGGGACAAGTTGTTGTGACCATCAACAAAAGCATCAAAGGGTGGCTGCCACCTCCATCAAAGCCATAAAGGATCCTCATTCATTACTACCCTTCCTGAAAGGTGAACACTCGTGTCAAGCTAACTGAACGTAGGACTGGAGAACATCACGAAGAGGGGTGGGTTAAGTAGAATTTGAGCCTTTATCCTTTGTTTCTTAAACCGTGAACCCGACCACGTTACAACCCTCAAAAGTCCTAATTGAAGCAGGGTTCGCTCCAAAAGCATGCAAACTGTAAAATCATGTCAAACTGACTCCTAATGGTGCTGTGTCATTTGTGTTAGTATCAGTATAACCTTTTGACAAATAAAACTCTTCTTTGAGATTAACATGTGCATTGCATTTCTCATTATCCTTTTTCAAAACAGAATTGTCTCTAACTTGAAAGTAAGTACTTGATACCAAGGAAAGTTCAACATTGAAGTTCCATCGAGTAATCTTACAAGGGCAAAGTTTGGTTATCCGCAAAGCAAATCTCTGAAGAGTCCATCCGGTGGAACAATTCCCTTCAATCTGAGGCAATCATTCCATGATCAACACTGGGGCAGACCATTACAAATCTCCATGATTCAAGCACATCAAAATTCCATCTCAAAAGATCATACAAGCTGGGGCAAGATAGAAACAAGTCATTTCTTCATCTTCAATCAAATGTCAGATATCGAGACAAGTGTCGAGGAGTCAAGCCAAACACCTCGCCTCCACAAGTTCTATCCTTCAAGCTATGATCCTTTCCGCAAGGGCATCCTCCATCCACTTATATCTTGGAAACAATCATTTCATTCATACATTCATCATACATGTCATTGCATCCTCATTGGCATTTATCCCTTAATAATCCAATCATCAATAAAGCAGGGGCATCCACCCTATCTTGAATCAAGCAGAGTTCAGAACTCCACCTAATCTATACCATACAAAGCAGAAACCCCAATCAATCAATAAACTGCATATAGAATCCATAGCATTGCATCTCCAAAAGTGCATCAAATAAATCAAACATTTGCATATGAAGCATAAGCCAAAGTTACTCGTCAGATGAGGTCCCTACAAGCAATCAATTGATATTCCACTGGATCACTCAAAGTTACCATTGTGGTGTCATCTTCCAAAGTCAATCATGTTCATCTTCCTTCAACCCAGAGTTGATGATTTTTGTGTTCAACCCAGAGTTGATTTTCCCTTCATCTTTTAACTCCGAGTTAATTATCTTTTCCCTCTCACCCAGAGTTGATGGATATTGCATAATGTCTCCTGTTCCCACTCAACCCAGAGTTGACGGTTATCCTTTATCCTTCTTTTACTCAACCCAGAGTTGACAGTTATCTTTTATTCAACCCAGAGTTGATCATTGTCTTTCTTTCCCACTCAATCCAGAGTTGACGGTTATCCTTTGTTCAATCCAGAATTGATCATTCCTTTTCCCACTCAACCCAGAGTTGACGGTTACATCTTTCTCAACCCAGAGTTGACGGTCATCCTTTATTCAATCCAGAATTGATCCTTTTTCCCATTCAACCCAGAGTTGACGGTTATCTTTTGTCTTTTCCCACTCAACCCAGAGTTGACGGTTATCTTATTTCTTTCCCACTCAACCCAGAGTTGACGGTCATCCTCTATTCAATCCAGAATTGATTATCCTTTTCCCACTCAACCCAGAGTTGACGGTTACCTTTTATTCAACCCAGAGTTGACGTTTGTCTTCTTTCTTTCTCACTCGACCCAGAGTTGACGGTTGTCTTTTGTTCAATCCAGAATTGATTCTTTTTTTCTCAACCCAGAGTTGATGGTTACCTTTTATTCAATCCAGAATTGATTAGTTCCCTTTTCCCACTCAACCCAGAGTTGACGGTTCTTTTCCCACTCAACCCAGAGTTGACGGTTATCTTTTCTCCTTCCCACTCAACCCAGAGTTGACGGTTATCTCTTGTTTCTTTTCCCTCTCAACCCAGAGTTGACGGTTATTTCTAATTCTCCATCTTCTCTCTTTTAGCCCATAGTCATTACCCAATTCCTTGTTCAACCCAGAGTTGAATTACCTTCTCTCAACCCAGAGTTGATGTCTACCCATTGTCTTCAACCCAGAGTTGATTTTCATTCTTTCTCGACCCAGAGTTGATTTCCCTTTATCCTTCAACCCAGAGTTGACCCGTGTTTCTTTTTCAACCCAGAGTTGATGTTTATTTCATTTCTAACCCAGAGTTGAATTACTTTCTCTCAACCCAGAGTTGATGTCTATCTCTTGTTTTCAACCCAGAGTTGATGTTCTTACTTTCTATCTCAACCCAGAGTTGATGCCTATATCTTGTCCCATTAATACTGATTTCCCTTTCTATTCTCAACCCAGAGTTGATGTTAACATCTTGTCTAACCCAGAGTTGACTTCCCTTTATTCTTCGACCCAGAGTCGACCCACTTTACTTCTTCAACCCAGAGATGAGTTTTATTTCATTTTAACCCTGAGTTAATTTGTTCAACCCAGAGTTGATACAATCTTCCTTAGTGGATTTGACACCATTTCTTCCCCAGTGGATCATACCTCATGAGGCAAATTTTCAAGTTCACTTGGTATTTAATCTTCTTCTACCTTGAATGTTCGAAAGGCTAGCGCCAATCTCACTTTCAGGTTTAAGACGATTAAATAGGGGCAGCTGTTGCACCCCAAAATTTGCCCATCTAATTTTATTTCTAATTGGCTTAAACTTCGCATTTCATCCGCATATCTCCATTAGGTCATTCGCATATCATGCATTCATTTATTGATTAAAACGTCTAAAAACAAGAGATTAATGATCATGGAAGGATTTGAGGCTCCACAATGAGTAAGGTTTCCACACTATGCAGACTTGTTCAGTTGAAGGTTTTGAAATCCACTTCATGCTTAGGATTATCATATGAATCTTGGGATATGGTTTATGATCATCATGGGCTTTTATTCATCTGTGGGGGCCCACATAATTTGAGGCATGTATCCGGTTTTACACGGAATTGTTAAGGCTTGAATAATTAAAGAGTTTTTGTTAAGTTATAGGTATTTTAAGAGCCATATCATGATAAGTCCAAGAGGCATTGGCCACAGCGTTAACTCTTGACCGAAGATAACTTTGAAAGCTTGAATTTTGGCCATAATCATATTGGAGTTTCATGTTATTCATCATTCAAAGGGTGTTCATGCTATTAATTCAAAGTAAGGCAAGAATTTCAAGTTTCAATGGAGAAAGTCAAGAGTCATATTCATTAACAAGACTTCTTTCACATATATTCAAATGCCAACATGTTCAAAATACATTACAAGGTCTCCACCATTACATCATATTGCAAAAAATAAATAATACAAAAAGTCAACTCTGACTTTTAGTCAAAGTGTTGACCAAGACTCGGTTTGACCAGAATCTCCTAGACATTATCTCTCTTCCATTGAGCATCTTCATGATCCAATCTCAACTTGCTTAAGTTCTTCATGGCTAAGCAATATAAGTTCTTCTTTCTTGAATACTTGTCCAAAGAATCTCAGCCACATATCAAAAGACCTGCATACATTCACATGAGATACCTACATCAAAACAGGAAGACAATAATGCATCATTACTAGTTCAAAATTCAGCCAAACAAAGTCATATCCAAAACCAAATTCACATTCAGAGTTCAACACATTTATACACATTCAGGGTTCAATATATTTATACACTAGCTGTTTCAAATATACAGATCAAGATAAAAACCCCGCAGCCAGCAACGGTTCGACTGATCACAAAGCTAGCAGCTGATTGACCTAATAGATTTCATAATTAATTACTAACATAACAGTTTTTAACTGTCCCAACCCTGTTTCAAACCAACGATCCAATTAACTCTAACCTTCAGTTTCACTCCAATAACTAACCTATCTATTTCTAACTAACTTCAACCTTCAAGTAACTGACATATAACAGAGTTGTAACAAACTCTATAGAGATTTCCAACTAAGCTTCAGAACCATCAAACCTCCACAAAAAAACCATACCCTACCCTCTAACTTCTTCAGCCATTTTTAAACCAAAGCCTTATGTAACAAGAATCCCCTCACTAACAGATTCAGTTTTCAACCCAAAGCCAAAACAGTTTTCTAACTAACCAATAACTACCTCTTAACCTCTCTAACAGGATCTATAACTAATTTCCAATCAATCCTTAACTGTCACAACCCCTTTTTCTAACTCTCCACACTCTGCAACAGAACTTAACTAATTTATAACCAACCCCTAACCGTCAAAGTAACTGTCCTAACTAATTCTCACATGACTAATAACAGAAAATAACTAACTCCCTCAACTGAACTAACCTCTCCACTTGATTCAATCCTCACCATTCATCATATAACAAACTTTCTCTAATCCTAGGGCTCACAACCTCTACCTCCATTGCTATAAATTCAGACCTCCCTTCTCTTCAAAGCTCTCCACCGTTTTTCATACTTCATTCATCTTCATCATCACTCCATCTTCAACTTCTCATTCTCATTCTCTGCAACTTCATCTCTCTCAACCTATACTATACGCTCTCCACCATGGCTCTTAGAGCTTCAACCTCTGAAGCTCTAAGTAGTTGAGCTAAACCTCTGAAACTCCTTCAACCGAGCTAGACCTCAACTCAACTCTCTCATCCCTCATACTCACGCTACGGTTAGAAAGATTGCTCAACAAAGATAAAGAACCAGAAGACGAAAGAACAGAAACAATCCAAGAAGAAGAGTAGAAGAAGAAATCATACAAAGAAGAAGAAGAAGCAGAAAATCAAATACAAGTAAAGATTCGAAGTTAACTGAGCCAACATCTCTTCTCAATCGCGTTCATCTCTGCTCGATCTTCACCTCCTTCTGCACACCAGGTAAGTTCTTCAATCTCTTAAACTTCGGCCTTTTTAGCGTCTTCGTCGCACCCTGATTCCTTCGATTCTCCCTTTGTTCTTGATTGTACCAATTTCACGTTTAGGTTTCGTTTTCCCATGTCGATTTGAGACGTGTTTTTGAGTATTTGGTGTTAGAATCGAGAGGATTCTGGAGAAGGAACGGCGGCGAAGCGATCGGAGATAGGGAAGGTTTTCTCCGGCCACCGCCGTGCGTGAGATGAGAGTAAGCGAGGGAGAGAAACCTGAGAATAGGATTGGGAACGACACATTCCAATAACCCTAAATCCCCTTTCCTTTTTAGTTTATTTTTATTATTTATTTAATTCATTCTTTTAATTTTAGAAAATATGAATAATAATCTGATTTGGATCATGAAAATCTGTATCACTGCATACTGGGCCTTGCACACGAATTGTTGCTATTGACACCGCTCCTTGGCCCATGACGTTTTTTGCTGTTAGAATATTCTGTAACAAAAATAGTTTCTTTGGGCCAGACCTGGGTCCTGCGCCCAATTGCTGTTTGCACTGTAAATTCAGTTTGCACCTCCCTGAGTTCACTTACTTTTAATTAGATTTAGAATTTTTCTAGTTTCTTTTAGGTAATAAAAACACTAATCTTCATTATCATTTTTAGACTTCGATATAATTTTTTATATAGAAAATGTATACCAAAAAATAATAGTTTTAGGCTTTTATTTCATTTCTTTTTGCTTGATTAAAATCATGTACTTTGTCATAAAAAACCATAAAAAATAAATAGTCCTTTAATTCGATTTTTGTACTATTTTGCATCGTTCACTTTCATGTCTTGTACCATATTTTCAAGTGTTTATGTTAGCCATTTTACACTAATTTTTGTATCGTTATTTACTTGTATTTTTACTCGTAATTTCGATCTCCGCTTATGCTTTACTTTCATGTTCCTTTATCCTAACCTTAGGTAGAAACCATGATAACATTAGGTAGAAATTCCCTTCATTTTAGGCTAGTTCTCTTTCTTTTTCTTTTCAACTTTAAAACATTAATAAAGGACGACGCGAATCATGCTAAATGCTTTTTTTTTAGTGTGAAAGAAATGATTGGGGCGTAGGCCCCGATGTATGTTCTTTCCCACTTAACGGAAGAGAAATGATTGAGGCGTAGGCCTCGGTGTATTTCTTAACCGTTATTTAGAGAAACGATTGTGGCGTAGGCCTCGATGTGCATTCTCTAAATATTCAAAAATTGTATTTTATTTAGAGAAACGATTGTGGCGTAGGCCTCGATGTGCATTCTCTAATTATTCAAAAACTGTATTTCATTTAGAGAAACAATTGTGGCGTAGGCCTCGATGTGCATTCTCTAAATATTCAAGAAACTCTTTTTATGGCATGATTCAAGTCACAAATTAAATTCCCTTAAAAGACACCTGAACAAAAACACTTCAAAATACCTAACAAAGGCTCAGAGCTAATCAAAGTGAGGAAGTGATGCGATGCCTTGTAGTAGGTTATCGTCCATCATGGAATTACATCTAAAAAATACAAACCAATCTTTCTTCTCTCTCTTGCCTCCGAGGCATTCTTTCTCTTGCCTTCGCGGCATTCTTTCTCCTAATTGGACACGTTATTTCCGCTCCATTCCCAGCTTAAGACTCCAGAGGTCGAGCAGCGGAGTGCGAATGTAACTTCGTCCACTAAAAAACACAAAAAACAAACAAAAACTAAGGAGCCGAACTACGGCGCTCTGATTCCTGAAAAGGATACGTAGGCATTAGGTCGCGGGGCCTAAGCGAGCACAACTATTTATAAACCTTATTTTCCCCGTGTTTCTTCTTCTTTCATTTGCATGCATTCCCTTAGTAATTAAGCTTTAAATTTATACACCCTTTAGATAGCAACAAACATAGGTGGATACCATCGAGTACGATGGGCGTGAGGGGTGCTAGCACCTTCCCCTCGCGTAACCGACTCCCGTACCTTATCTCTGGTCGAAAGACCTCGTTCTTATTCACCTTAGGTTTTCTGATATTCCTTTCCCTCTTTGGGATAAATATATTGGTGGCGACTCTGTTCATTTTCGCGAGCGTGCGACACAAGCTTTAAATCTCCTTGAAACTTTCTGATTCTCAAAAACCGAATTTGAGTTTTGGATGAATTTTCTTATTCTTGGCTATGCGCTTCTAACCAGAATCTTCAACCCTTACTCGATTGCCTTGTGTTATATATTTATAGGGGAACAATTTAGGTCAACAAAACAGTCCAAAGGCCCTTTGAATCAAATCTTGCAATTTTGAGAAATTTGATTTGAATAGAAACCTTCTATTTTTGTCCAATCTTGCATTAATATTTTTTCAATCATTGTAGCACAAAATTGTATTGCCAATTTGCCATAAATGTTGATTGGAGTTGATCCATATGATTCCTTAAATCAAATCTTTGATTTTTCTTTCAATTATATCACTTTAAATCACTTTTTAAATGAAATAAAATCAAAAAAAATGTTAAAATTCGTGGAAAGTGATTTGGATAACTTGGATAGCTTGTGGACCAAGATTAAGTCATAAAAGTTTAGGCCCATTTGCAAACAATTCCAATTTGAACCTCTTTTATTTCACATTTTGCCTCGAAAATTGCCCAACTTTGACAAGGCATATCTCTCTCAATTTTCAAGATATGAAGGAGTTCTAGGACTTTTTAGAAACCTAAAGATGTCCTTTATAAGCCACTTTGGAACACATGTTTCATTTGGGGATTTTATCTTGATGATATGCCCTTTGACAAAAAACTGCTTTTGGTTGACTTTTGGAAAGGACCTATAATCTTTTGTACCATATCTCCCAAATGAAGCATTTTTGGCCTTGGCTTGTGAGAGACAAAGTTGTAGAGGATTCATTTTCCTTCAAAATAGGCTTTGAGTTAGGAATTTATGATACTCCATGTGAAAGTTATGACCAGTCAAAGTTGAGTTGACTTTTCCTATAAAAAACCCTAATTTGAACCTTTTGAATTTGTTCATTTCTGAGTTTTTATTGATAGATCATGATCAACCCTCAATAAAATGATGGATATAACCCTATATACTTGATGTTGACCAAAAGTCAGGAGTTTTGACTGTATTTTGACCATAGTTGACTTTTAGGTCAAACTAGTCGACTATGGGTCATCTGAGCCATTGAATGATCAAACCTTGGAATTGGACCTTGACTTTTGACATAGAGATGTCTTGAAGCATAATGAACCATGGGGAACTTAATTGGAGACCTTATTTTGTCAATTCCCTTATGAGGGTACAAAACCCTAGTTTAGGAGATCCTTGCTTAGGAGAGTGCCTTGATAAAACCCTTGAGCTTTGAGTCATTGTGAATGAAATGTGGGAGGGAAAATTTTGGGGTATGACAACCAAGTTCCACTTTTACTTTCTTGTCTTGTAGGTAACTTCGAGTAGAAGGTTCCATAAGGTCCCAAGCTCAAGTGAGTGCCCAGAAAGCTTCCATAAGGTCCCAGGGAGCTAAAAGGATCAAGAACCAACTTTTGGAAGTCCCCCATTGCCAGATTCGAGTTTCAGTTTAGAGGTAAATTTCAAAACTTTAACTCCTTTATTTGAGTATCATTTTCAACAAAGTTTGATACCATTCTGTTCAAAAATATGTAGGGATTAATAGCCCTAAGGTTTTAGGACTTGATATTGTGTTTTAAGAATTTAATTTGAAAAATTAGATTTTGGGTTCTTACATTATTTTCATAAATTCACATGAATTCGTGATGAAGTGTTGATCATTTTGATGTCTTACTTTGTTGAAATTGATTGAGAATTGATGATGTTTGAATTTGGCGTCACTTTTGTTCATGTTGTTGTATCACGAAGAGGATGAAGAAGATGAGTGGTAAATTTGAATTTTTATCACTTATTTATAATATATTGAATGACGTGTGTTTTATGAACGACTATATCGTTCTAACAGAGTTGGTAATGCGTGTGTTATGCGCTTGACCCTTAGGTCTGGGGTTCGAATCCCCCTCGCCCCAGACCTTTTGCATTTTATTTTTATTCATGTTTTTAACTTGCCTTTGCCTTGTATTGAACTAAAGTTGTTCTCTAACTGGGCCAAGCGCATGGCCTAGTGGTCATTGTTTTTGTGATATCAGCTAAGGGGCGTGGGTTCAAGCCCTTGTAGCAACAAAACCTTTTTTTTCAACTTATTTATTTTAGTTTTTTACTCCAACTTCAAAAAATCATTTTAAATATCAAAATCAGTCTTTTTAACTCCATTTTTTTGTGTGGTTTATTTAACTTGTCTATTTTATTATCATGATTAAAAAAACCAATAATATTTATTATTTTATCATTTGAAAAGTTAATCAAAACATATTCTTTTTAAATGCTCAAAAATACAAAAAAAAAAATAATCATTTCCTTTTGAAGGTTTTCTTCAAATCAACTATGAATATTTTTTGTGAATATATATTTACGGTTAGGATAACATGTCCTTGACTATACCATGTAACCTTAGACCAATTCTCTTTTAGAATTTGGTATTTAATCATTAAAAAATTAATTAGGTTTAGGTGTGATTTCAAAACCCTAATTTCAAAACCCTAATTCAAAAAATATCTTGATCTTTGTTCACCCATGTTAAATGAACTTGTTTATCTTTATCATCATATCTTATGCATTTACATATACTTGTTGATTTCCATCCTTGTTTTTTGTACTTGTATCCATTATATTATCTTTGTATAGATCTTGTTTATCTAACCATATGCATGAGATTCATATTCATCATCCATCATTGATCCATACATGAAATTAATCCAAAGGTATGAATATCCTTGCTCATTATCATTGATGATTATCATACTTACTTGTTTGTCTTTTGTGACACATGTTATCACACACACACTTGAGGTATCCATTGATTGATTGCTTAAGTTGTTTGTTGAAAAATCCAAAGGAATGAGAATGGTATCGACTAAATTTGACAAGGTACTCAAACTCTTTTCCATATCTCTTTTACTTTGTGTTAAAGTATTGTCAAATCTCTTCAATTGATTTTAAAATGGTTTTGTATTGTTAAAGCTTAACCTTTTTCAAACTTAAAAATGGTTTTGTATTGTTAAAGCTCAACCTTTTTAAACTCACCTTTGGTTTTGTATTGTTAAAGCTCAACCACCCCTTTGTTTTTTAAACCTTGGTACTAAGAGAAAAATTATTCCCGGTGAAACTACTCTTAATCCATTGACCTTGTATTGTTAAAACTTGGTCCCTCTTTTATTAAACTTGTTAAGTATTTTTAAAGCTTAACATTTTAAAAACCCGTTGAGTATTGTTAAAGCTTAACACCCAAAAAGATTTTGGCCACTTTGGCCCCCTTTTATTTTCCTTTTAAGAGGAACCTCAAAAGCTCTGACTCCCCTTTTTTTAAAAGGGGTATTAGGCCTAAGATGAGATGTCTTATCGAGCTCACTTTCAAAAACTTCTTTTCCCATCCCCACACTCTACTTAAACAAATATCACATATGCTTTTCAAAACAAATGTACACAAAAACAATAATATTTTCAAAGAGGTTCCTATGGGATACCATATATATGAGGGGTGCTTAAAACCTTCCCATTGTATAACAAACCCTCCGTACCCAAATCTCTAATAAGTTAATTAGTTTTGATTTTAAAAACTTCTGTGGGTTTTATTTTCTCTTTCTCCCATTCTTTTTGGAAACAATAAAGTGTGGTGGCGACTCTGTTTTAAACAAATGAGCTAAGTTTTTCCCATGGCTTTAGTCTCACCAATTTTGCCGCTACAGGTCCTAAAAAGATATGCATGGTTTAGATACATATATTGTGAAGCATCGTCTGTCGTTGAAGCCTCAATGTCCCCCTGTCAAGCAAAAGTTGAGGAGGTGTCACCCAGATATGGACAAGAAGATTAAAAATGAGGTATTGAAGCAGATGGACGCAAGATTCCTTGTCACATCAATTTATCCTCAATGGGTTGCCAACATTGTGCCAATGCCCAAAAAAGACGGAAAAGGCTGCATGTGTGTTTACTACAGAGATTTGAATAGAGCTAGTCCAAAAGATGATTTTCCTCTACCACACATTAATATGTTAGTAGATAGTACGAAAAAAATTCAATGTTTTCTCTTTTATGGACGGATTTTCAGGATATAATCAAGATGGGACCTGAGAACATGGAAAAAACAACATTCATCACCCCCCGGGGAACATTCTGTTATAGAGTGATGCCTTTTGGATTGACGAATGTTGGTGCAACGTACTAGAGGGCTATGACCACCCTATTCAATGACCTGATGCAAAAGGAAATTTAAGTATATATGGATGATATGATTGCCATGTCTCAATCTGAGGAGGGGCGTATGGAAGATCTATTAAAGTTGTATCAACATTTGAGAAAGTATCGTCTTTGCTTGAATATGAAAAAATGTACTTTTGGTGTCCATTTTGGGAAGTTGTTGGGCTTCGTGGTCATTCAAAAAGGAATTGAAGTAGATCCTGATAAAGTCAAAGCTATTCAAGAAAAGCCAACGCCGAGGATAGAGAAACAACTAAGAGGTTTCCTTGTGTAACCAGTTTTTTTTTTTGGAAACGGCACGCACAACCCTTCACGCGAAATTTGGAAGGAGGAAGGCAGCCTTGGGGGGATGTTTCCTATGTATGAACGTTTAATTTATCCTAATGAGGAGGAAGGGGAAAAAGATCTCAATCTACCCTAGGTGCTTAGGTGTGTGGATATCACCTAATATAAAGATCTAGGGTCCGTGAGGTTTGTTATACAGAGGGAAGGTATTAGCTCCCTAAGTATCCGTAGTACTCTACGGGAGCCTTTTGCTGTTTGTGTTTGACTTTGAGTTGTTTTCTGATTTTTTTTTACTGGAAAAGTTTCTCCTTTGTGATAGAAGAGGGAATGAATTGAAGTAAGACAGATGAACTGACTGTTTTTGGTGTTTTTTTTGCTCGTAAATATTCCTTGTAAATCTCATGCCTATATATCCCTAAAGGAAGTCAGAGCTTTTGTAATTCAGGGAACTGTTAATGCCTTGATTATGTGATTAAAATTTATGTTTGGCTAAAATGTAGTAGCAACAATATGTAATAGGATGTATAGAACTTGCAAATATAAATATGAACAAAACAGGTACAACAGCAAGATGTTCTATGGAATGTTAAGACATGCTCTGTGACAACATGTCTTATGAGATGTCATATGCAGAAACTCATGACATCGCGCCTGCTAAGCTGATATATTAAGATTCTAGATGTAATCAACAGATGCAGAATATTCTATGGAATATTATGCAATCCTATGTGGCGCAGATTTAAAGGTCCAAAGAATCAAGTCAGAATATTGAAGATTATGTAGTTTCTAGTTATGGAGACAATTTAGGAAACTTATGATTAAAGACCTTTCTTTTAGCAGAAGTTTTTTGCAGACTCGTAACAGCAAATAAGGCTGTCATTGAAGGCCCAAGTCCAGTTGGGAATAGGTTATAAATAGGAAGCTTTGTAACCTAGTTATTTTTAAGCAAGCCGAGTATTGAAAAGATGTAAACATTAGGGTTTATCAAGGTAGATCACCTGAGTTGTGGGATGGCTGCCATGTCCTTCTCAAAACCTGTATGTAAGAGAAGTATTGTCCTCACCCAAATCGTGTAGGTAAGATTTGAGTAATTTTTTTCTTGATCAAAGATTCTAAGCAAGATCAAGTGGTTTGTCTTGAAGAGTGTCTTCAGTTTCTTTGTTGAAGTTATCACAGATTGTGAATGAAGGGATTTGAGGAGGGATTTGTTGAACCTAAATTGAAGTTGATCCTATTTTATTATTGGCATTTATAACTGACTAGATGTCACGACATTCTATATGAAATCAAGGTTCGGTCATACCAAAATTTCAATTGGTATCAGAGCAGGCATCCTGTCTGTTATTGGATGATTTCCATGGGAGATACTTTTTGGTTGTGTACTAGGTAGAATATTGTTTGAACAAGGAGTGTTCATATTGTATGGTCCCTTGAAGTGGAGGATGGACCTATTTGTGGAACACTAGACCAAAGTCGTGGTACCTTCTTGATGAAAGAAGAGAATGAAGATGGAATAAAGAGAGTTAAATTCAAAGACTTCATGCGGGAGTTAAGATTTTTAATTTGACTTAGTGAAGAAGAAAGCATATTGTAGGGTTGATTTACTTTCAATCCTTGGATGTCATGCTTACAATTGATTTAAGGAGTAAGCATTATGTTAAGTTTGTTGAAATATGGCTATATTCTGCTGCATAGCTTCTGATACAACCCTCAAATTGCTAGAAGAATTCTAGAGTTATATTTTTATTAACAGAATTTTTGGCAGATCTTTCAACTACATTAAAAGTATCAAAGATACTTGAGTCCTTCTCAAGTCCACTCATAAAGAAATTTATTGATAGAGTTGATGAGTATCAACTGATCAATGATTCTCATATACATTTTCAAGTTGTTTAAAGACCTTGAAGATTATCAAGGATAATATGTAACAAGGAGATGGAACTGACGTTCTATAGGATGTTAGAACATTATTACTACTGGTATGCAGCTACCAATTGAAGAATAGAGGTTTTGGGTGCTAAACAAATGTAGTGTGAGTACATATGTTTGGAACTTACTCCTGATCTGGAAGAGAAGACATATGTTTTATATTAGTTAATCAGGACACGATCAACATAGTTTTCTACTCCAGATGTCAGTTTATTTTATAACTAAGCTTATGGG
This sequence comes from Vicia villosa, assembly GCF_029867415.1. Taxonomy (NCBI): domain Eukaryota; kingdom Viridiplantae; phylum Streptophyta; class Magnoliopsida; order Fabales; family Fabaceae; genus Vicia; species Vicia villosa. Next base: position 198,166,319 of record NC_081180.1, read on the forward strand.
AGTTGGAAGTTGAGTTCAATGCCAGTAAAAGATTTCATAAAGGTATTATCTACAATCCCTTTATGAGAAATCAATATGAGCTTATATCTGGGATATCCTTCTGATCAAAGGAACCAGATATGTGGAATTTCATTCATGACCATAGAAAAGATTTTGTTTGGAGCTGAATATTGTGATCTAACCATAATGAATAATGGTCCTGAGTATTGGCTACCCAAAATGTTATATTGGAAGGGTATTGTTTGTAGAATTAAGGGAGACAAATTGCTTTGAAGAATCTGCATATTTCTGTCATATGTAAGTCTATTCCAGAAACCTAGTTGAGGGAATCTCCTTTGTAGGTACAGATTATGGCATCCATCATCTCAAAATCATAATGAAAGTCTGAAGAAAATCTTATTGAGACGTGGCTCTTATTATCCCTTGGTCATGTTAACTGTTTGGCTGTAAAGGCGGTGTTTATTGTGCTTCCTATGTCCCCCCCCCTAAGTGTTATGGATGAGATATTATGGGTGTTACCCCCAAAACCATAATGGATGATGTCGTAGCAGATGTTGAAACATCATCTTAATGTCTTCAGTCATGGAATGTATGTGTTGCTGCCTGTAAGTAAGAGTTAGTGTGAAGAAGTAATCAGTCAGGATAATCAAGTCTGAGTAGATAGTTCTAATTGACAAACTGGTAGGTACTTTGACGGGAGACTTAATACTTATTAGTATGTAACCTGAATACCAAACTGCATATACTCTGTCGGGAGCTGAGTGTTTATCTAAAGGATTCATGGTATATTATGAACTGAATGTCAATATTACTGTTCACTATGATCTTCACAAGTTGAGGATGTGTGGAAACATTATCTAGTGATTATTTGAATAATCGATTCAATTTAGGAGATGCATACAGATGTTGTCAAATATCTTGATGGGATCTGGATATTTGTGTGATAACTGTGTAGAAATCTGAATCAAGAAGAGATGAAGTATGTGATGTTTAGAAGAGAATATGCTACATGAAGATGTAACATCACAACTGTTGAAGACACCAGAGACTGAAGAAGGCAGATAAGGTTCAGACTTATCTTTTGAAGACGTATTCATGGTTAACTATGTGGTTTCTTCTATTACAAGTTACAAAGTGTGGCAATTTGAATCTTGTGTAGAAAGTAAACTGAGGATTCCTAATTTGGAAACTTTTGCAAATTTCAAATAAGGAATGCTTCAAGTATTATTAGGACCAACATCAAAGATGTCCTTAATTTGCATATCTCAGGGGTAGTATAGAGTATGAAGATCAACAAGGACAATGTAATTATGCTTCTAATCATATTGAAAGTCTTGCAAAGACTAATCTTTTCAAGCCAGAAGAACAATGTGAAACAAAAAGTCAGGACAAAACTCAAGACATGTTTAATCCTTGGAAACCAGTAGGAATATTTCTTATTAGTTTCATCTAAAACATGTATTAATGGTATGTATCACTTGCTCCGACTTAGTTCATGTTCCAACTAATGCACAAATTCACCTGATGCAATTCTTATTAAAGTAACATCTCTAAGAGTCTAGGTATGTTATTTAAGTTGCTCAAGTTTCTAGAGTATTTCTTTTCTTTTCCCTTCTCTTGAGTTTTGTTTGAGTCTCTCATGTCCTTCTTTCGGATATGGGTATGTCTAAAGTCTATATAGGTTATGTTTGCCAACTTGTGTCAAACATAGGGAATAAGGGTAGTGTTCAGACATTGTTAAGTCAGAGGTCCTTCTTTGCAGTTGTATTTGCAAAGATATTGAATAGGTTTAAGTCAGTCTGCCTTTCTGTTTAGAGTCTTATTTTCGAGTCATGAACACAAATTGTGTCTTGTGTTCTATGTCATCCAGTATAGAAGTATGTTGCCTCTATGGAAGTCCAAGTAATTGAGTCCTTTTTAAAGACATAAACATTGATTGTCTTGTGCCATGAAGTATGACAAACAGAAGTGGTTCTATCAGTTGGCTGTCTCAGAATTTATGTGAAACTTTTTAGAAGCAATACTGGTAAGCCTCTATCTGTAATGTGATACTAATGTCATACATAATGTCACTACATCATTGTGCTATTTTCCTAGAAGAATGTCTGGAACCGTGCATATGAAGGTTAAAAAAACAACATTATTGTCTAAAGTGGATGAGAATGGGCAGATTCTGATCTAGGTGTTAGTGGTATGTTATTGCAATACATTACTATTATCATGGTGAAGTCTTCAATTGGGGTTGATGACTGTTTGGACAAAAGTTGGTGTCAGATAGTGTGGTCTGTTTGCTGAAGATAAGGAGATCTCTTCTACTTCAATTAAAAGACTGTGGCAATCTCTTTGTGTTTTCATCTAGTGTCAAGGGATCATCTACATAAGGAGAATTGTGTACTAATGTTAGGGGTAGTTAAGACTGCTGTCTGTGATTTTTTGGATGCAAAGTATGATAACAAAATAACTTATCAGAAGGCTCCTTAAATTAGGATAGTTCTAAATTCGTTTACCCTAGAATCCCCTCATAAGGTTAGCTCTAGAGTTTTTGGATATAATGGTTCCTAGAGGCATCCGAACATGGTCAGAATTTCATCATGCGACAGGTGAACCATCTTATAATGAATTTCATGAACATGCATCCTCTAGGTGAGGTTATTGTACCAATCATACAAGGAGTGCACCTTGGGGATCGATACATAACTTCTTTTAGATGGAACGGGTTCTAAAGGTCCTTGGAGTTAACGACGAAATCAAATTTCAGTCATGCGATGGGCGAACCATCTTATGACAAATTTCATGACTATGTCTCCTCCAAGCGGGGTTTTCGTATTAGCCATTCAAGGTGTTCACCTTGGGGACTAGCACTACACAACCACCTCCTAACTTATGTTTTTCTCTTGTTTTTCAAAAGCTCGGGTTGAGAGCTTCACTCAAGTAACATTCCCATACCCACAATTGAGTATATATAGAAATAAATTGAAAGCGATAAAGCAAGAGTAAAGAAACATAAATAACACAAGAGTAAAATATAAAGAACATAAGCATAAAAAACACAAGAATAAACAAAAGCAAACACTCAAATACAAAACAAACTAAACTAGGGTTGACCCTCTTAGGTTTGTATGTCCCCGGCAGAGTCGCTACTTTCTGTAGCGGTAAAAATGTGACTCGAGCGTAATCGCGCGCTCGGAATACAACAGAGTCGCCATTGAACTTTATTTATTCCAAGAAGGAAAAGGAAAATATCGATAAAACCCACAATGAGAAAAGAAATGGATAAGACGGTCATCGCAACCAAATTAGGGTTCGGGAGTCGGTTAAGCAAAGGGAAGGTGTTAGCACCCCTCACCTCCATCATACTCGATGGGACCCATTTAGTTAGTTTCGTGTTTGAGTGTTAGTTTAATGTTTGTGTTCTTTTGCTTATTGAACAAGAAAAGATAAAATAAAATGTTTTTAGGGTTTTTATTATTACGAAGAAAAAGAAATGGTATTTTATTATTATGCTCGCCAAGACATTTGTATCTTGTGCCTACGTATTCCCTCGTGCAATGGGAAAGTCAGAGCAATCGTAGTTCGGGCGAAGAACCACGAAAATTTTTGTTGGTTGATTTTAGCGAGAGGTACTCGATCGCTTTCAAATGGAGACAATACTACGCGCACATGGATAAAGGATCACTACAAGAATGGATGACTAAATCAAGAGTATGACGAGATTTTGGCCATCATCGCATTCAAGTGGAAGATATTGGATCTTCACATGTGGAAGTATGTTTGCATTCGTTGATTAAAAGGAGATGTTGCGGACGTTTAGCAAAGTGTTTGAGGATAGGTGTTAACCTAGCGCGTCCTTTACCCAAGGTATTCAACAGGAGCGAGCCCCATTGTCACTTGTTGTCCTTGATAATTAAAAGGTCAAGGTATTCAAGAGGCGTTAACCCCTTGTCACTTAATCTCTTGGTTTGATTAATGTGTTTTGATTCAAAAGATCAAGGTATTCAAGAGGTGTTCACCCCTTGTCACTTAATCTCTTGGTTTGATTAATGTGTTTTGATTCAAAAGATCAAGGTATTCAAGAGGTGTTCACCCCTTGTCACTTAATCCCTTGGTTTGATTAATGTTTTGATTCAAAAGATCAAGGTATTCAAGAGGTGTTCACCCCTTGTCACTTAATCTCTTGGTTTGATTAATGTGTTTTGATTCAAAAGATCGAGGTATTCAAGAGGTGTTCACCCCTTGTCACTTAATCTCTTGGTTTGATTAATGTGTTTTGATTTAAAAGATCAAGGTATTCAAGAGGTTTTCACCCCTTGTCACTTAATCCCTTGGTTTGATTAATGTTTTGATTCAAAAGATCAAGGTATTCAAGAGGTGTTCACCCCTTGTCACTTAATCCCTTGGTTTGATTAATGTTTTGATTCAAAAGATCAAGGTATTCAAGAGGTGTTCACCCCTTGTCACTTAATCTCTTGGTTTGATTAAGAAAGGTTTTTTTTTTTAAAACAAAGATGTTAATCCAAAAGAATCGAGGTATTCAAGTGGTTCACCCCTTGTCACACGATCTTTCGGTATGGTTAAGAAAAAGGTTTTTGAAAAGAAGAAGCTCGACGTTGGATCGAGAATTATTTGAAAACGACTTGGCGTTGGACCAAGGTTTTTTTACTTTTTGGAATGAGATGAATATAATGTTTTTGGTATTTTTAATAATACATGAGAAATTAAAATTCTAAGATAAAAACATATTTTTTACATTTTATAATATAAACATATTAGAAGATAAAAACAATTTATTAAACGAAATTAAAAAATAAGAACAATGGGCTAAAAAAAATAGTGAAATGGAGGTGTAATATAAAGGAAACAGGGGCTGGGCTATGAGATTAAGGCCCAAGAAATTTTTAAAATTGAACAATAATAAAAAGAAAGTTTGGTGTTTGGACCGGACCGGGTCGGGTTAGCATGACCCGGATCCGCCCTCTCTCTTAACACACACATAGGTTAGAAAACCCTAGATCCTAACAGAGAAAAAAACAAAGAGAAGAGGCCATCGGTGCCTCTGTCTTTCTCAATTGTTTTCATGCTTTCTGGAAATTAGATGGAAGGAAAAAAAAACCTTTCTCTCTTCCTCTCTATCACTATCGCTGTGAACAACAACAACAATGGCCAACCTCTCTCGATTTCTCACGATTCTCTCTCTCTCGCGCGACTGCTCTCTCTGTTTCTCTCAGTCTCGCTGTTCAACTCTCTCTTGGATTCAGTTTAACAAACAAGAACAATGCAACCATACCAAATATTCAAGCACAAAGATACGACAACAACGTCACAAATAGCATCAGCAAGGAATAGGATCGGGACAATACAGTTGCAGGGTTTTGATGGTGATGGCACAGTGGCAGACGTGGGAGAGAGTTGAAGAGAAGACAAAAATTTTGGTTTATTTTGTTGTACTATTTTTTTAAACTATTTTGTTTTGTTGTAATGGGCTCTAGTAAAAAAAAGAGAATGGGCTAAACAATTAAAAAAGACTTAAGTTTCTATATTTTTTTTTATCTATTCATTCTTTTATTAATAACTCTAAACTTAACTAAATCTAAAAAAAATAATAATAACAATAACAATAAAAAATAAAACTTATAATAATATTAAAAATAAAACTAATGACTAAAATGAAAAGGTAAACAAAAATCGAGAAATATGCAAGAAATGCGACGATATAATGCAAATGAAATACGAATGCGATAATATCAAATGAATGAAATATGTGGGTCAAAAATTGGGGTGCGACAAAGACCATCATTAATTTCTATGAATTCAAATGGCTATATAATGGTGTCACAACATATCGCATACGTCAATCTCCTTCAGTATGTCTTTCGTTTGTGTTCAAATAAGTTGTGTCTGGGTTTGGTATTGTGATGGGTTTCTATGCCAAGTGCTTGCCCGAAAAAGAGAATCATGGGCTGGGGATGCTGGTTGTTTCTATCATGAGTTTTTATGTGAGGTCACCAAAAATTGTTCATCCATATGCAGTGTCATGCCTATTGTAGGAACTGGTGTAGTTGTGATTTATGATCTGAGTACACCACAATGTGTGTACTTGACAGAGGATGTTGATGGTGATGTTCATCTAGATGTTATGACATCGATATTCTCTTTGTCATATTGTGGCTAAAAAGGGGGATAGATGTCTGAATGTATTCTGAAGTCCACTACTGTTAAAAGAAACAAAGGATTATTTGAAGACAATGTGGATTGAAGATGTTGTGAAGGCTTGGAGGATTTCTGGAGTCTCTGTCAAAGATGTTGTGAAGGCTTGGAGGATTTCTGGAGTCTCTATCAAAGATGTGAAAGACTGGTTATTGCTGCTAATTATGTGTAATTGTTTTAATGCCAAGATGTATGGTTTTAACCAAAATAAGCCAAAGGGGGAGATTGTTAATGCCTTGATTTGTGTGATTGGCATTTATGTTTGGCTAAAATGTAGTAGCAGCAATATGTAATAGGATGTATAAAACCTACAAATATAAATATGAACAAAACAGGTACAACAACAAGATGTTCTATGGAATGTTAAGACATGCTCTGTGACAACATGTCTTATGAGATGTCATATGTAGAAACTCATGACATCGCGCCTGCTAAGCTGATATATGAAGATTCTAGATGTAATCAACAGATGTAGAATATTCTATGGAATATTATGCAAACCTATGTGGCGCAGATTTAACGGTCAAAAGAATTAAGTCAGAATATTGAAGATTATGTAGTTTCTAGTTATGGAGACAATTTAGGAAACTTATGATTAAAGACCTTTCTTTTAGAAGAAGTTTTATGAAGATTTGTAACAACAAATAAGGCTGTGATTGAAGGCCCAAGTCCAGTTGGGAATAGGTTATAAATAGGAAGCTTTTTACCTAGTTCTTTTTAAGCAAGACAAGTATTGAAAAGATGTAAACATTAGGGTTTGTCAAGGTAGATCACCCGAGTTGTGGGAGGGATGCCATGTCCTTCTCAAAACCTGTAGGTAAGAGAAGTATTGTCATCACTCGAATCCTGTAGGTAAGAGTTGAGTAATTTGTTTCTTGATCAAAGCTGCTAAGCAAGACCAAGTTGTCCGACTTAGTGTATTCAGTTTCTTTGTTGATGTTATCATTGATTGTGAATGAAGGGATTTGAGGGGGGCCTCATACCTAGGTGAGTCTTAGGTAGAAGTATATCACGGGTAGTATTAAGTGATTTGATCGTAAACTGGTGGTTTGCTGAGGGTCTATGAATTGATTCTATTTAGTGGACTTATCTCTGGCTTGGTAGCCTCCAGAGTTGGATTGTTAATCCGAACTGGGTAAACAATTCATTGTGTTATTTATTTTCTGCACTGATTTATCTGTTCAGTAATGGATGTCATAACATCGTATATAACATTAGGGATTACTTTCAAATATTGTGGTTGTATTAGACCACCTCAGATCAAAATTTACATGTGATACCTGTGTTATCATTATGCATAAATGGTTCCAAAAATCTTATGATCTGTTAGCATTCAAGTGTTGAACCTAAATTGAAGTTTATCCTATTTTATTATTAGCATTTGAAACAGACTAGATGTCACGACATTCTATATGACATTCAGGTTCTGTCATACCAGAATTTCAGGAACTAATAGGAAAATGGATTGAATTTGTGTGCCTTATTTAAAGCTCAAGGTTAAAGCTAGAATTTGTAACACCCCATATTTTCCATTATTTAATTTAACTAGAATTTAAATTATTTAATTGGAATTTTGGCGAATTGTTGAGAAATTATGAAAATATAGTAAATGGTCTTGGTGTGATGGTTAGCAAAAAGGAGGTGCTAATTAGTGTAGGCCTGTCATACCCCAAATTTGTCCTACCCTATTTATCTGGCTCACATTCATGCGCATACTTCATATAGGTCATTCAACTCATGCATTCATATCATTGGTACCAATTCAAAGACTGGCCAGAAAGAACTTTTTTGGCAAAGAATTCCTAATCAGAAAATAAGGGTCTGAGGTGTAATTGTGCGGCTTTGTTTTCATTAAAGTTTTCCTGGATTAGGGTTTTCTCATTTTCGACTCAAGGCATTGGTGAGAGTATACAAGCTTGCAATTTATCTGGTCATCCTGAATTAGGGTTTCCTGACCAAAGTCAACGCAGTTGACTTTTTGGTCAACACATTGGCTTGGAGCTGATTTCATGTTGAGATGGTATATAATGACTATGTGGAAGTACTCAATTGATCACCGTTGGTTAAAAGGTGATTAATCAGGAATTTCATCGAGAATCGGAGAAAATCAGGACAGTTGACTTTTGGGTCAAAATCAGGTCAATCACTCAAATATTGACTTTTGGTGGAAAATCGGTCAAGAAAAGTCAAAGAATGGATAAAATCGGGAGTTTGACAAAAATAGAAAAATATCAAAAAAGGAAAGTTTTTATACTTAGAAAAATTTTTGGTTCTTAAAAAGTTTAATGAGCAGTCCACTTCATCACCATTTTACACGTGGCAAACGGAATTTTCTGGAGAAATTTACAACACCAAAGTTGTTCCCCTCATGGAGGAGAACAACTTTGTAGTTGGAAACTTTTTCATTTGAAGCTTGGTTGAAGAGCTATTGAGGTTTGAAGTTGAGGTTTTTCATTTGAATCAAGTCACAAGGCTGGGCAGATTTCTGGGCGTACGCGAAACATTTCATCAAACACGTGATGTGCCTTATGTGGAGCCAATTTCAGGACAATGAAAGAAGCCTACAAATTCAAACTTGGTATCCATCCACTCTTTGCCATGTCCTCTACCTATGGAAACAAGAATCAATTCATTTGAATGAGTGTGGAGCAAACTACAAGGCCTCAAAGTGGTAGTCACACAATACATCTCATGGCATAAGGCTGAGCCAAAATCCAGGTCACACGCGTGGCATTGTGTCAAACACCTGGCGTGCTATTTTGGACATCAAGTTTAGGACTCTACAAATCGCCATTGGGATCAATATTGGTATCAAACACCTCCTTGCCACGCCCTCTTTCCAATGAATCCAAGAACATCATTGTTGTAGGTGTATTGAACGAAATATGAGGTCTTGAAGTCACGCCCTGATCTAGTCACATTACAAGTCACCGGCCATTGCCGACCACCGAGTTTCAAGGCATTTTTCAATACATCTCTCAAACATTTTAACACCAAACATGCTCCATCATGTGAGATCTTCACGACAAATCCAAGATCAAAGCACTTAGACCAGGGGTTGTTGGTTTGTAATACTTCAAAGTGGGCACTACGGGTCATCACGGGGAGCAAGGCACATGCTATAAATCTTGAAGATAGTTATGCATGCGAGATAACAAACATCAATGCTTTACTCCAAATATGCATGCCACATTCTGAACATGTGAAAGGCACATTGAAGCTTACTCCAAATACTATACTTGTTCACTAAAGTTTGGAAGGAAAAATTACTCCACATTGCATCTCCACCTTAACTCATGTGCACACTCACACTATATAAACTAAAACCTCTTCATAGCTCACCGGACACACTCATTTTTCTCACTCTTCAAAAAAAACTCTCTCCTCACTCTTTCCCTCTCCCTCTCTCCATGAGAAGTTTGTTACAACTTTGTAACAAACTCTCTAACCACCACCTTCCACCACCATCTTCAATCATCAACCACCATAACCATCTTCAGCCACCACCGTAACTACCCTCAACCACCACACATCTTCACCAAGCACCTTCTCCATTCACTAGCATCATCATCCTTCGTGTGTATCAACATCATGATTTCGCTCCAAGTCTCAAGAATGGCAACGGAATGAGTTCATTTCTCTGTGGAAGGTTCATCAAGAAGAGTCATCACCATCCACATCTCAAGAGGAGAATCGCGGCTAGTGGAATCCTCTCTAAACTTCAACTCAAGAACTAGTTTCAAGTGAGCATTCTGAACCTTCTGAGCATATCAACCACGCATAACAAGTCATGTGCATCCGAGACCATGTTCACATGTACGTAGCATCAGGTATTGCAATGGCACGAAGTTGTTATTCTCGAGTTTAATTCACTCCGTTTAAAATGCTGCTGACTTACGTGTTTGATTCTCGTATTTGAGTCCTATGAATGCTTAGGAGGAGACGGATAGGCTTAGATTAAGTTTTTGGTGAATTTCATACATACTAGGGCTTGTATAATGTGAACTGGTGTGTATCTTAGAGGAATGATAAGAGAAATGGAGGTTAGATTTAGGTTCAGGGAGAAGAAACGAATCGAAAGATGGTATCTTTTTGAATTTCTGGGCAAAAACGTGTTTGACTCTGGTGGAGAGTGGCCGGAGAAGACGACCGGAGCCCTAGCTCCGGCGTCCCTGTTTGTTATGTTCTATGCTTCCGTTTGATGACGTGGCAGCGTCCAATTGGTGGATTTCCCATTATTGTGTGTCTTCTATCTTATTCATATCATTGGTATGTGAGGTGGCGTTGCGTGATTGGCGTAAGCTGAGTTTTTTGTCTTATTCAACTTAAACTAGGTGCACCAATTGACATATGTTAACTCCATTTTATGTCACGTTTTAATAGCTATGTGATAAAAAGATGAATAAATGCTGAATCAAGTGAATAAAAATAGAAGTAGGTGGAATAGATAGTATGGGCCACGAATTACATGGGCCTGGAACCTTTCTGAATCGTACCCCTCCCTTGCTGACACACCTACAACCTTGTGAACATGGGCCTAGTTTCGTTTGATAACCCCACCTCCCTGTATAAGCCCAGTTTGCTTCAAAGCATGATTTTAGTTCATTTCCCATTTGCTATCACACCCCCCTGCAGTTTAGGTTTTATTTTTATTTTTAATTTTGTTTTCTCTTACTTTTGCTTCATAAATCCTTTTTAACTCAAACAAAAAATACATAGAAATTTGTTTTTAGGTATTTTAGAATGTGTAAATAATTGTCATAATTTTTGTCTATTTTTTTTAATTGTTTTTAATGCCTTTAATAAATCATTTTTTCATAGTGTACTTGTATCTTTTTGCTTTGATTCTTTTTGTAAATAATTTTGGATAGAATTTTGATTGAATCCCTTTTGTTTGCTTTATATGCTCCTTGATGAATCGTATAGTTTTTGTCTATTATTTTTGATGCGTTTATGCAATTTATATCAATTCCATTAGATGTAGAATTCCCTTGTATAGACAACTTAGATTAGAATTTAGAATTAGTTCCCTTATTTCATTCTTTTTCTTTTCAACTTTTAAAGTACTTAATAAATACCGACAAGGATCATACCATTACTATATTTCATAGTAGGAAAGAAATGATTGGGGCGTAGGCCCCGATGTATGTTCTTTTCTACTTAGCGGAGAAGAAATGATTGAGGTGTGAGGCCTCGGTGTATTTCTTAGCCGCTATTTAGAGAAACGATTGTGGCGTAGGCCTCGATGTGCATTCTCTAAATATTCACCAAAAAAAAACTTCTTTTTGTATTTCTTTTTAGCGGAAAAGAAATGATTGAGGTGTGAGGCCTCGGTGTATTTCTTAACCGCTATTTAGAGAAACGATTGTGGCGTAGGCCTCGATGTGCGTTCTCTAAATATTCAAAAAACTCTTTTTGGTATGATCTAATTCACAAATAAGTTCCCTTAAAAAAACACCAACCAAAAACACTTAAAACACTAATAAATGGTCAGATTTAAAACAAAGTAAGGAAGTGATGCGAAGCCTTGTAGTGGGTTTTCGTCATCACGAAATTACCCTAAAAGACACAAACCAATCTCTCTTTTTCCTAAGGGCATTGTTATTTCCGCTCGAACGCCTCGTAGGTCGATCCCTTATGCAAGAGCGTGAACGTTAACTCCGCCCAACTAAAAAACACAAAAACAAATAGAAAATCTTGAGCCGAGCTACGGTAACTCTGATTCCTGAAAAGGATACGTAGGCAGCGGGGTAGGGCCCGTGCGAGTACAATTCTTTATTTTCCCTACATTTTGCATTCATTTCGCATTTAGACATAGACATAGATACACACCCTTTAGATAAAAACAAACCTAGGTGGATACCATCGAGTACGATGGGCGTGAGGGGTGCTAATACCTTCCCCTTGCGTAACCGACTCCCGTACCTAGATTCTCTGGTCGCAAGACCCTGTTCCTTCCTTTGTTAGGTTTCCTGATATTCCTTTCCCTTATGGGATAAATATATTGGTGGCGACTCTGTTCATTTTTCGCGAGCGTGCGACAGCTGGCGACTCTGCTGGGGACGTTATACCTATTGCTGGTTCATTCTTAGAGAGTCGATCCTAGCCTTTGTTTATTTCTTTTCTTTGGGTGTTTCTTTATTTGTTTGCTTATATGTTTTTATCCTGTATACATGCTTACGCATTATGTTTATTTCTTGCTTGCATATCATGTTTACTTTCCGCATGCATCTGGACTATATTATGGGTCCCCGTGGGGGCCACATATTTTCTCTCTGTTTGCAGGTTGGGTGGGATGATCCTATGAGGTAAAAGGCCCAATACCTAGGCCATGAGTGATACCTTAGGAACTAGGAATAGAGTGGCCATGACGGACAGAAGACGTATGTCTGATTGATCCGATCATGTATCCACGGACAGAGCTTGGTTGAAAGAGGCAATATTGTATGATTACGCCTACTTTCAATCCTCTGTTGGCTTTTTCGACCTACCCTGGCCTAGATTCACCTGTGAGTGGGGAGGGGTATACATGACAGGTACCGTTGGTGGCGTTCTGTTCTGTCGGTGACTATTGTTCCTATGGTTGTGTGGTACCTATGCTGGACCTTTGATCTCATGACATCTGACCTATATCAGTTATTCAGAGGATTGTATAGTGGTTACTAAGATTATGTGGACCGTTGACCCCATGTTGTTGCATTGCATAACATCATTGCTTTATCCACTTCATTTATGGGGGATCCTAAAGTCTATTTCAAAAAAAAAATAGAGAAAAAGGAAATAGAGAAGAAAAAAAAAGAAAAGAATGATACTCCATGTAAAAAAGGCCTTGATCCCAAAAAGAGGTAAAAAAGAAAAATAAAAGTGTGTGAAAAGACTTTAGGATCTCTCATAAATGAAACTTACATTCATACCATCATGCATTTCATGGCTCTTTCAAAGACTTATGGGACCCTTTCTATCCTGATTTCGACATCAACAACAGATTTGACTTCTCACCGCCACGAGCTCCGAGATCAACTATGGAACAACTCCGTGGGGAAATGGATGAGATGAGGGAACAAATGGGTTATCTTATGTTGGAGATGCAAGACTTGGTCCATAATCAGGATGCACTAAAAGAGGAAAATAGTCAGTTGAAGACTCAAGTAAGTCTGGTCATGGAAATTCTAAACACGGTACTAAGAAAGGAAGGTGATGTTGTCCCTGCCGCTGCAACAGAAATTGTCGACTCTTTCTCTTCAATAGGATCTCTTTCCACTCATGGGATGCCTCAGAGAGCTCCCCCTCAACTTCAAGTACCGTCACTTCCACGTCAATCTGTTCATGTCCCTAGAATGAATCAAGGGACCCAAATGTGCGGGAAAAAGCCTAAGATGCCCGAGAGGGTTCTCGATCCGATTCCGATACCTTATGCTCAGTTACTTCCTCATTTATTGGGACTTCAGTTGATTGAGTTATGCAATTTGACCACGCCTAAAGAGCTTCCCCCCAATTTTAATGCCAATGCTCGATGCGAGTTCCATTCTGGGGCACCTGGCCATGATATTGAGAATTGTAGGGCGCTGAAGCATCCAATACAAGATCTCATTGACTCAAAAGTGATTTTGGTCACCTCCGAGGGCATGAGTGTTCAAGGCAATAGGGTTCCAACTGTGGTGGAAGAAAAGGTTGATTCATACTTCTATGTCGGATCTACTTCAAATCAGAAGCACAATGCACCGTCTTGGATTCCGGATCTTCCACTTTATCAGTCTTTGATTGTTCCACTGCTGAATCAAAAAATGAAGACACTTGAACAGATTGGACATTTGAATCATCACCACCAACAGGGTCCACAAAGGCCAAGGAGACCACCAAGAAGATTTGACCCGATTCCTATGACCTATAGTCAACTACTCTCTCACTTACTCAAGGATTCTTTGGTCCAACTAAGGGAATCTATGTAACATCCTATTTTTATTAGATTTAATTAATTAGGATTATTTGATAATTGATAATTGTTTATGTGTTTTATTTAATTATTGCTTGCACGATAATTATTTAATTGGGTGACAATATGTTATTTAGCTAATTAATAAATGGTAGAATTCTATTTGAAATTAGTTAAATGGGCTTAGTTGAGTGAGAAAGAGTATTAGGTGGGTTAAGCCCAATGAGATAATGAGAGTTAGGAGAGAATTTAATGAGTTAACCTAAATTAGATAGAAAGATAGAAAGAAAAGTAGAGAAGAGAAAAGAGGCAAAAGAGTAGAAGAGAGAAGAGGAGAGGATTGTAGATTCTTGAAGTTAGAAGGAGAAATTCAAGAGGTAAGGGTTTGAATACAAATTCTTGTAGAATCTATGATTGGGTAATGTTGTATGTGTTAAAACATAGGATTTCACTTTGGGTATTTTCATAGTCCATGAGATTTGTGTTGTTTGATGTTGTTTATGCTTGGAATGGGTAGAAATAACATGTAATTCATGATTCTTTACTAGATTCTATGGGTGGGTTTTGATTTATAACATGTTGGATGAAAATAATGTAAAAACCTAACTTTGGGATTTGGGTGAAATTCATGGATTTGCATGATTAATGAAACTTTGATGAATCTAAGGATACATATGGGTTATGTGTATATTATGTATGTGAAATTCGTGTGCAAATAATGAATTGAACTGTGAATTGAGTAATGAAATGAAAAAGAGGGAACTGTGCTGAGTTTACACAGAAAATTCATTTTTCGCTGTGTTCGCGACGCGAACGAGAGGTGGCGGCGCGAACTGAATGAATTCTGAAATGATTTGGTTCTGCCTTGTACTTCGCGGCGCGCACATGTGGATGCGGCGCGAACTGAATGCATTTTTGAGATACCTTGTTTCTGTCTGTTACTTCGCGGCGCGACCAAGGGTTGGCGGCGCGAACTATATTCAAAAATATTTTCTTGTTTGTTTAAGACTTGGCTTGCATACCTATTACTTCTATATGTTCGATATGTGTTATTAATTGATTAAATAACATGTGTGAGGTGTAATTGAAGGTATTATGTAATGGAATGCTAAATGATAATTGTGTTGAGATTGGATTGAATTGCATGTTGTGTAATGTTGTGCAAGGTTGGAAACATGTGATTGTGTAGTTTAAGAGATAGAGAGATCGTCTTAAATGCATGAGTCTTGTTTTGTTGCACACGTACACAAGCATGAGTCTTTGAAAGTGGGAATGTTGGGTAATCTCGCGAAGGTTATTTACTTGTCCCAAACCTAACGAGTACGGGGTTTGAAAGCTTAACGAGTATGGGGCTTTGAGGTGGTTATCTAGTCTAGAGAGAATGACAATCAGCATGACCGGAAATGATAACGGAGGGATCCACATGCATATTGCATAGAGTCACACTTGAGTCGCACATGTCGGTGTGAAATGTTGTTATGTGTGATTATGTGGTATGAATGTGTGGATGCGAATTTGATTGATATGCATGTATGTGAAATGATGAATCATTTTATATGAATTAGAGAATGTGATGAGAATGAGATATATGTGATTAATACATATTTGATGTGAAATGTGAAATATATATGTATGAGTGATATATGTGTATATATGTAAATTGGCAATATATGAGGTTGTGAACTAATTGTGATGATTAATTGAGTTGAACATGTTAACTTTATATTGGAGATAAATACATGTTTTGTGAAGAGTGATGAATTCTCGAAATGTATGCTTACTTATGTTGCATTTCCCATTATTATATTTTCTATTTAGAATTTGAATTCTCACCCTTCTGTTTGAATGTTATCCTTCGTTGATAACGTGCAGGTTCCGACGAGTAGTAGCTTGTCCGAGGATTTAGCCGAGGAGCTCCTGAGTTTGTTATTGGATTAGGTAGAGAGTCATATGCTCTGATCATGTAACACTTGGGGGGATTTTATTTAGACTTATGCTTATGTTTGGATATTGCTATTTCCTATGTTTTGTTGGATATTCGGATTTATTTGTTTGAGATTCCGGATATGTTATTTGAGGCTATGTGGCCAAGATTGTGGATTTAAATGTTAATTCAATATTGGTAGATGAATATAGTATGGGATATATTCATTGAAATTTTAATAGAAATTCTATTGTTTTCCGCAAGCGTTTATGCATAATGTATGAAAACATGAGATTTACATTGTGTTACAAATATGATCTTTGCATATTAAGAATGTTGGATGTTTTGCTTTAGGTTTTCATTGTGATGAAAATAACATGTGACTCCCTTTTCCTTATGCATGATTACTCTGTGTGATTGTATGATATATTTGGGATTAGAAAAGGGGTGTTACATTAGTGGTATCAGAGCATGGTCGACCAGTTGGTCAGAGTCGTTAATGTCTTTAATTCCGTTGTATTAGATTTGTGTATCTGACACGATCGATACTGTTTTGTTTGTTTTGGGTTGTTGGTTGTCGTAGGACGATGGTGGCTGGAAGGAATGATGATGCCATTGCTGATGCATTGAGGATGTTGGCTGGATCTCTTGGCCAAATGCCTCAAGCTAATGCTGGAAATCGGAATGGTGATGATAATGAGTACCGTGCTTTAGGGAAGTTCCAGAGGAACAATCCTCATATCTTTGGTACTCACATGCTGGAAAAGGAAGCTGAGGATTGGTGGGGCAATATGGCTCAAAGATTTGATGAGGAAGGTATTCAAGTTACTTGGGATCGTTTCCGCGATGCATTTTTGGAAAACTATTTTCCGGAAGATTGCCGTGGAAAGAAAGAAGTGGAATTCCTTGAGTTGAAGCAAGGAAATGGTAACATGGCGGAGTATTCTGCTAGATTTCAAGAGCTTATCAAGTATTGTCCTCACTACAATACTATGAATGCGGAGAGGTCAAAGTGTTTGAAGTTTGTCAATGGTTTGAGACCGGATATCAAGAAGGCGATTGGTTATCAACAGATTACGCGTTTTGCTGAGTTGATTAATAAGAGTCGGATTTATGATGAGGATAGTAGGGAGAGTGCTTCTCACTACAAGGCGGTGAATGATAAGAAAGGTCAATTCCGTGGAAAACCATACGACAATAAGAAGAAAGCTGGTTTTGGCGGAAAGCCAAGTGGGGGAGGATCTAGTGCTCCGATTAAGTGTTTTAAATGTGGAATTGAGGGACATCGTGCTATTAATTGTCCCAAAGTCGAGGTAACATGTTTCAAGTGTGGCAAGAGTGGTCACAAAGCAAACGAGTGTAGAGGTGGTTCGAAGGTGACTTGCTACAATTGTGGAGAGCAAGGTCACATTAGCACCAAATGTGATAAGCCAAAGAAGGAACAAGCGAAAGGGAAAGTGTTTGCATTGTCTGGTGCGGAGGCTTCTACCGATGATAGGCTAATCCAAGGTACGTGCTTCATTAATGGTACACATTTGATTGCTATTATTGATACCGGTGCGACACATTCTTTCATTTCTTTGGATTTTGCTAGGAGATTGAACCTTGTGTTATCGGATATGCGTAGGAGTATGGTTATTGATACACCTGCTATGGGTTCTGTTTCTACTTCTTTTGTGTGTTTGAATTGTTCTTTGAGTATTTTTGGTAGAAATTTTGGGATTGATTTGGTCTGTCTTCCGTTAGAGCAACTTGATGTGATTTTGGGTATGAATTGGTTAGAATTTAATCGTGTGTATATCAACTGTTTTGATAAGACTATCATTTTTCCTGAGATTGGTGTTAAGGAAGATTTGTTTTTGTCTGCGAAGCAAGTTGGTGAATTTGTTCAAGATGGGGCTGAATTGTTTATGTTATTGGCAACCTTATATGTGCATGAGAAGAGAACTATTAAGGAATTTCCAATAGTTTGTGATTTTGCGGAGGTATTCTCTGAGGATGTAAGTGATTTACCGCCTGAATGTGAAGTTGAGTTTTCGATTGATTTAGTTCCTAGAACTAGTCCTGTATCGATGGCTCCATATAGGATGTCTGCTTCTGAGTTGAAAGAGTTGAAGAGTCAACTTGAGGATTTGTTGGAGAAGAAGTTTATTTGTCCTAGTGTATCGCCATGGGGTGCACCTATTTTGTTGGTTAAGAAGAAGGAAGGTTCTATGAGGCTTTGTGTTGATTATAGGCAATTGAACAAAGTGACAATTAAGAACAAGTATCCACTTCCAAGGATTGATGATTTGATGGATCAGTTGGTTGGAGCTTGTGTGTTTAGCAAGATTGATTTGAGGTCTGGGTATCATCAGATTCGTGTGAAGGCGGAGGATATTCAGAAGACTGCTTTTAGGACGAGGTATGGTCACTATGAGTATTCTGTTATGCCGTTTGGTGTGACCAATGCACCTGGTGTATTCAAGGAGTATATGAATAGGATTTTTCATGATTATCTGGATAAGTTTGTGGTTGTGTTCATTGACGATATTTTGATCTACTCCAAGGATGAAGATGATCATGCTGAGCATTTGAGGATTGTGTTATCGGTGTTGAAGGAGAAAAGGTTGTTTGCTAAGCTTTCGAAGTGTGAATTTTGGTTAAAGGAAGTGAGTTTTCTTGGCCATGAGATCTCTAGTGGAGGTATTTCTGTTGACCCGTCGAAGATTGAAGCTATATCTCAATGGGAAGCTCCTAAGTCTGTTTCTGAGATTAGAAGTTTTCTTGGTTTGGCTGGTTATTATAGGAAGTTCATTGAGGGATTTTCTAAGTTATCTTTGCCGTTGACGTTGTTGACTAGGAAAGGAAAAGCTTTCATTTGGACTTCGCAATGTGAATCTAATTTTCAAGAGCTTAAGAGAAGATTGACTTCTGCTCCTATTTTGATTTTGCCAGATCCGTTTGAACCGTTTGTGGTGTATTGTGATGCTTCATTGTTGGGTTTGGGAGGCGTTTTGATGCAAAAAGGGCAAGTGGTAGCTTATGCTTCAAGGCAACTTAAAGTTCATGAGAGGAATTATCCGACACATGATTTAGAGTTGGCCGCCGTTGTTATTGTGTTGAAACTTTGGAGGCATTATTTGTTTGGATCAAGGTTTGACGTTTTCAGTGATCACAAGAGTTTAAAGTATTTGTTTGATCAGAAAGAGTTGAATATGAGGCAACGAAGATGGTTGGAATTCTTGAAGGATTATGACTTTAGTTTGAACTACCATCCTGGAAAAGCGAATGTTGTAGCCGATGCATTGAGTAGGAAATCATTGCATATGTCGATGTTGATGATTCGAGAATTGGAATTGTTGGAACAATTTAGAGATTTGAGTTTGGTTTGTGAAACGACGTCTTCGTGTGTTAAGCTTGGTATGTTGAATCTTACTAGTTATATTTTGGATGAGATTAGAGAAGGCCAGAAATCGGATTTAAAATTGGTTGACATTATTACATTGATTAACCAAGGTAAAGGTGGTGATTTTCGGATTGACGAGAATGGCATTGTGAGATGTCGTGATCGAGTTTGTATTCCGGATGTTATGGATTTGAGAAAGAGAATTCTTGAGGAAGGGCATAGAAGTGGTTTGAGTATTCATCCCGGTGCTACTAAAATGTATCAAGACTTGAGGAAAATGTTTTGGTGGCAAGGTATGAAGAAGGATATAGCGGAGTTTGTTTATTCGTGTTTGACTTGTCAAAAGTCAAAGATTGAACATCAAAAGCCGTCTGGTTTGATGCAACCGTTATCTATTCCTGAGTGGAAGTGGGATAGTATCTCTATGGATTTTGTTTCGGGTTTGCAAAGGACATTGAGTAATTGCGAGGCAATTTGGGTCGTTGTAGATAGATTGACGAAATGTGCTCATTTTATTCCGATGAGGATGGACTATTCGATGGAAAGACTTGCTAAGTTATACATTGAGAAGATTGTGTGTTTACATGGTATTCCGTCAAGTATCGTTTCGGATAGAGATCCAAGGTTCACTTCTAGATTTTGGGAGGGTTTGCAAAGTGCTTTGGCTACGAAGTTGCGTTTGAGTTCGGCGTATCATCCGCAAACTGATGGTCAATCGGAGAGAACTATTCAGTTGCTTGAAGATCTTTTGAGGTCTTGTGTTTTGGAACAAGGAGGAAATTGGGATAGTTTCTTACCTTTGGTTGAGTTTACGTATAACAATAGTTTCCATTCGAGTATTGGAATGGCACCTTTTGAGGCTCTTTATGGTAGAAGGTGTAGGAGTCCTTTGTGTTGGTATGAATCGGGGGAGAGTGCTGTGGTTGGACCCGAGTTAATTCAAGAGACTACGGATAAGATTAAGATGATTCAAGAGAAGATGAAGGCTTCTCAAAGTCGTCAGAAGAGTTACCATGATAAGAGGAGGAAGGCTCTTGAGTTTGAGAAGGATGATCATGTGTTTCTTCGAGTTACGCCAATAACGGGTGTTGGTAGAGCATTGAAGTCGCGTAAGTTGACGCCGCGTTTCGATGGTCCTTATCAGATTTCGGAGAGGGTAGGTGAAGTGGCATATCGGATTGCATTGCCACCGTCTCTTTCTAATCTTCACGATGTGTTCCATGTGTCTCAATTGAGGAGGTATATTGCGGATCCATCGCATGTTGTTCAATTAGATGATGTTCAAGTGAGGGATAATTTGACGGTTGATACATCACCTATGCGAATTGAAGATCGAGAGGTGAAGAAGCTTCGTGGTAAGGAGATTGCTTTGGTGAAAGTGATATGGGGTGGAGTGGCCGATGGTAATATCACTTGGGAACTCGAGGATAAGATGAAGGAATCATATCCGGAGTTGTTTGTTTGAGGTAATTTTCGAGGCCGAAAATCTTTTAAGTGGGGGAGAGTTGTAACATCCTATTTTTATTAGATTTAATTAATTAGGATTATTTGATAATTGATAATTGTTTATGTGTTTTATTTAATTATTGCTTGCGCGATAATTATTTAATTGGGTGACAATATGTTATTTAGCTAATTAATAAATGGTAGGATTTTATTTGAAATTAGTTAAATGGGCTTAGTTGAGTGAGAAAGAGTATTAGGTGGGTTAAGCCCAATGAGATAATGAGAGTTAGGAGAGAATTTTATGAGTTAACCTAAATTAGATAGAAAGATAGAAAGAAAAGTAGAGAAGAGAAAAGAGGCAAAAGAGTAGAAGAGAGAAGAGGAGAGGATTGTAGATTCTTGAAGTTAGAAGGAGAAATTCAAGAGGTAAGGGTTTGAATACAAATTCTTGTAGAATCTATGATTGGGTAATGTTGTATGTGTTAAAACATAGGATTTCACTTTGGGTATTTTCATAATCCATTAGATTTGTGTTGTTTGATGTTGTTTATGCTTGGAATGGGTAGAAATAACATGTAATTCATGATTCTTTACTAGATTCTATGGGTGGGTTTTGATTTATAACATGTTGGATGAAAAGAATGTAAAAACCTAACTTTGGGATTTGGGTGAAATTCATGGATTTGCATGATTAATGAAACTTTGATGAATCTAAGGATAAATATGGGTTATGTGTATATTATGTATGTGAAATTCGTGTGCAAATAATGAACTGAACTGTGAATTGAGTAATGAAATGAAAAAGAGGGAACTGTGCTGAGTTTACACAGAAAATTCATTTTTCGCTGTGTTCGCGACGCGAACGAGAGGTGGCGGCGCGAACTGAATGAATTCTGAAATGATTTGGTTCTGCCTTGTACTTCGCGGCGCGCACATGTAGATGCGGCGTGAACTGAATGCATTTTTGAGATACCTTGTTTCTGTCTGTTACTTCGCGGCGCGACCAAGGGTTGGCGGCGCGAACTATATTCAAAAATATTTTCTTGTTTGTTTAAGACTTGGCTTGCATACCTATTACTTCTATATGTTCGATATGTGTTATTAATTGATTAAATAACATGTGTGAGGTGTAATTGAATGTATTATGTAATGGAATGCTAAATGATAATTGTGTTGAGATTGGATTGAATTGCATGTTGTGTAATGTTGTGCAAGGTTGGAAAGATGTGATTGTGTAGTTTAAGAGATAGAGAGATCATCTTAAATGCATGAGTCTTGTTTTGTTGCACACGTACACAAGCATGAGTCTTTGAAAGTGGCAATGTTGGGTAATCTCGCGAAGGTTATTTACTTGTCCCAAACCTAACGAGTACGGGGTTTGAAAGCTTAACGAGTATGGGGCTTTGAGGTGGTTCTCTAGTCTAGAGAGAATGACAATCGGCATGACCGGAAATGATAACGGAGGGATCCACATGCATATCGCATAGAGTCACACTTGAGTCGCACGTGTCGGTGTGAAATGTTGTTATGTGTGATTATGTGGTATGAATGTGTGGATGCGAATTTGATTGATATGCATCTATGTGGAATGATGAATCATTTTATATGAATTAGAGAATGTGATGAGAATGAGATATATGTGATTAATACATATTTGATGTGAAATGTGAAATATATATGTATGAGTGATATATGTGTATATATGTAAATTGGCAATATATGAGGTTGTGAACTAATTGTGATGATTAATTGAGTTGAACATGTTAACTTTATATTGGAGATAAATACATGTTTTGTGAAGAGTGATGAATTATCGAAATGTATGCTTACTTATGTTGCATTTCCCATTATTATATTTTCTATTTAGAATTTGAATTCTCACCCTTCTGTTTGAATGTTATCCTTCGTTGATAACGTGCAGGTTCCGACGAGTAGTAGCTTGTTCGAGGATTTAGCCGAGGAGCTCCTGAGTTTGTTATTGGATTAGGTAGCGAGTCATATGCTCTGATCATGTAACACTTGGGGGGATTTTATTTAGACTTATGCTTATGTTTGGATATTGCTATTTCCTATGTTTTGTTGGATATTCGGATGTATTTGATTGAGATTCCGGATATGTTGTTTGAGGCTATGTGGCCAAGATTGTGGATTTAAATGTTAATTCAATATTGGTAGATGAATATAGTATGGGATATATTCATTGAAATTTTAATAGCAATTCTATTGTTTTCCGCAAGCGTTTATGCATAATGTATGAAAGCATGAGATTTACATTGTGTTACAAATATGATCTTTGCATATTAAGAATGTTGGATGTTTTGCTTTAGGTTTTCATTGTGATGAAAATAACATGTGACTCCCTTTTCCTTATGCATGATTACTCTGTGTGATTGTATGATATATTTGGGGTTAGAAAAGGGGTGTTACAATCTAAGCCCCCTCCAACACCAATTCCTCAAGGATATGACTTAAACGCCAAGTGTGAGTACCATTCTGGGGCATCTGGACATGCAACTGAGGATTGTAATATTCTGAAAAAGCAAAGTCCAAGATCTCATTGACTCCAAAGCAATATCATTCACCCCAAACGGCCTGCACATAAAACGAAGAGTTCATGCACAAGTGAATGTCCGTATTCCATAAAGTATCACCAAAGAACAATAAGCCCAGATGGAGTCAAGCCTCCTCAATGGCAATCATCATTTCATTTTCGTTTTCTCATTTGCAATATTCCCTGTCTTGTTGAAAGTTACCTCCCTGTTTAAACTCGTTGGTTTGATAACAATAAAAGCACCACAAATTCTCGAGCAACTTTGTCAGAATCTTTTTCCAAGAAGTAATCAAGATATTCTGTAGAAGCATCTCTCATTCTCAAGGTTCTTGTGCTCAGTCGTATCCATGGAGGTTGGTGCTTCAGTTGGTGTTTTGGTCTTTCCTTACAACATATAGCTTTTCCAAGTTTGATAACCACGCAAGGTTCCTCCATGTTTGATTGCGAATACTTCTCTAACATCTATGCTTGGGGCTCCCGATTGAGGGATAAGCAAGACGTACTCTTATCTTTAGCATTGCATCACTCGCATTGCTCGAATCCCTAAAGTAAGACAAAAATTTACAACTCTTGGGTGACTTCGTTGGAATTTTCTTCTGAAGTAATCTGAAGCTTTTGGAAGGAACTTCAAAAAGTATTCAAGATCAACAAGTCTAGACGGAGTCAAGCCTCCTCAACAATGGCAATCATCAATTCATTTCTGCATTCTCATTTGTAATTTTCCTTGTTTTGTTAAAAGTTACTTCCATGTAAAACTTGTTTGTTTTTTATGAAAATAAAAATGCATTGCATATGCTAGTTTCGAATCAATCCATTCGTGTTCACTCATATCTTTCTGTCTATCGATATCAAACTCTTGACTAAAGCAAAAAAACATCAAAAGGAGAATGATGAAAAAAAAATAATAAAAACGTAAAATCTCTAAATTGTGTGCTTTTGAATAAAACCCCGCTGAGGATGTACAGGCATTGTTTCAAATCCCCAAACACTGGAGATATAAGGGAGTGCAACCCTCGTTAACCCCTTTGAGCCTTGAAGTAGGAGTTTCTTTTCTGTTAAAAAAATAAACCCTCACATTTAACCCAGGGGCAGGGTAGCGTTCAATTAACCTGATCGAGCAATCAAAATTCATCAGGAGTGTGCATCCAAGGATACAACAATGGTTATCCTTCAAAAGGTTGAGGAAAGTCAATACCACAATGGTAATCAAAGAATGAGGCAGTCATAATCACCTCCCACAAATCAAAGATTCAGGCTCACACGACTTGTTCAAAAAAAAAAGAGAATGGATTGAATAAAAGAAAAAAGCCCGCTAAGTCAGCAACTTGAAAACAAGTGGCTTGGGAAAAAATTAGGGCATCCCGCTGGACTCCAAAATAAAATTCAAAAGAATTTGTCCAGGCAAAAGTTAGGGAAACAAAAAAGAAAAAGAAGTAGAAGCGAAAAACAAGGATTATAAGAACAAAGTCGTGTGATCAGACACTAAATTGAAAGGTAAATGGCTGCCGTGTCCAAGAACTTCCTCGATTCCTCAATCATCTCAAACTCCCCTTGAAGGATGAACGCTCGTATCAGGTTAAGTTGAACTTAGGATTGAAGAACATCACGAAGAATGGGTGGGTTAGGTTAGACTTTGAGCCTTAAATCCTTTCTTTCTAAAACCGTGAACCAGGCCATGTTACAACCCTTAAAAGACCTAATTGAATCAGGGTTTATTTCGAAAGCTTACCACATTCAATTTGTGTAAAACTGACTCCTAGATGTCTGCTTACGATTCGTATTGATATCGATATGACACATAATCCAAACACTGAATGTTACAACCTTGTTTCAATAACTTTGATCTCGAAGCTAGCATAAGCATTGCATTAGGATTATCATCTTCAAAACAAACATCTTCTACTTGTGAATAAACACTTGACATCAGGGAAGATCAAACAACGAACAACTGCAGGAAAAGTTGATCGATTCTATGAGCCATTCACTTCAAAGGCTGATTACTCCAAGGGGCAAGTTATGTGAAGACTCCATCAACTGAGGCATCCATTCACCATTTGATCAATCTGGGGCAATCAAGTCGAGGAATCTCTCTCAAGTTCAATCGATCAGGGGCAGTTACGTCGAGATTCAACAAACCTCTTCGAGGATCTGTTGATCAGGATGGACTACTTCAAACATTTGAACATACTGGGGCAAATTATCTCGAGTATTTGTGGTGCAAGGATCCTTTGAGGAGAACTCCTTTCATGAAGCCTGGGGGACCATCTTCTGAGTTATATTGACTTTCCCCGACCATAGGAGTTTATTTCTCCTAGAAATTTGGTCTCTCCCCACGCATAGGAGTTTATTTCTCCTAGGAGCTGTTCTACTTCCCTAACCAAGGCTCCTTACCTGGATTTCCCATCCCCAACATGATGAATCGAGGGAATCTCCTCAAGTTGAAAATCCTCCAAGCAGAGGCACATGGTGAGAAGTCAGAAGTTATTCTACACTCTGCAAGCCAACAACCAGAAGGTGCATCTTACAAGTCAAAGTCCAATATCTATTGGCATTTCTACATGGTTCTGGACACTAAGGGGATTCTCCCTGGTGTTTACCCCACTAATGCCTTTATTTGGCACACTGCATATGGTATCCATTGCATATAACATTGCATCCTCAAAAGTGTAGCATATCCATCAAAATGGATCATTACGCCATAGAAAAATTCAAACATGCATACAAAGCATAAGCCAGATAATACAAATCAGCACTCAATCAAGACGACGATACTTCCCCACATAAAAAGTTGTCCTTACAAACTCCGATTGATATCTGCTACTACATTACAAATCTCCTTAAGCCACGGTGCCGATACCTGGTATCCTCAATCCCTAGAAGAAGTCTCATCTTCTCTCTCCAATGTGGATCGGATACAATGTCTTTCTTCGTCAGAATCGTTGTCTCCGAGGTTATTTCCCGTATGCTGCGTGCAGATTAGAGTGTGAATAAGGGTGGGCATTCAACCCATCTCATTTTTCAATCGTTTGAATAATCATACTTGGTGTGTGGAAATTCGAACGATTGCCGCTCTTGAAAAGTTACACCCCACCTTTTGGCCTGAGGGGTTAACGTAATTCTTATGCTTCATAAAGCATCGATATCCCCGTAATCTCCAAGTGGTTACTATCGCCTTCTTGTCAAGTCTAGTCGTCTCTAGTCTTGTCGTGGTTATTTCCCATGTGTTGCGTGCAAATTAGAGTGCGAATGAGGATGAGCATTCAACCCATCTCATTTTTCAATCGTTTGGATAACCACACTTGGTGTGTGGCAATTCGAATGATTGCCGCTCTTGAAGAGTTACACCCCGCCTTTTGGCCTGAGGGATTGATGTAATTCTTATGCTTCGTAAGCATCGCTATCTCCGTAATCCCCAGTGGTTACCGTCATCCTATTCTCGAGTCTAGTCGTTACTAGTCTTCGTGGTCAATTTCCCTCATGCGGACAAAATTTTCAGGTCCAACCCCCGTGTTGTGTATCCTTTGCCCTCCGTCTTGGCAAACCATTTCAAAATCAATTCCCAATCCCCAGTGAGTCCATCTACCAAGCTTCTCAAACACTCGTCTGTGTCATTCCTTCGGTACTCGTAGGTATCTTCTTTCGATGCTCGTCTGTGTCATTCCTTTGGTACTCGTAGGTATCTTCTTTCGATGCTCGTCTGTGTCATTCCCTTGGTACTCGTATGTATCTTCTTTCGATACTCGTCTGTGTCATTCCTTTGGTACTCATATGTATCTTCTTTCGATACTCGTTTGTGTCATTCCTTTGGTACTCGTATGTATCTTCTTTCGATGCTCGTCTGTGTCATTCCTTTGGTACTCGTAGGTATCTTCTTTCGATGCTCGTCTGTGTCATTCCCTTGGTACTCGTATGTATCTTCTTTCGATACTCGTCTGTGTCATTCCTTTGGTACTCGTATGTATCTTCTTTCGATACTCGTCTGTGTCATTCCTTCGATACTCGTATGTATCTTCTTTCAATACTCGTCTGTGTCATTCCTTTGGTACTCGTATGTATTTTCTTTCGTTGCGCGTTTGTGTCATTCCTTTGGTACTCGTATGTATCCTCTTTTGATGCCCGTCTGTGTCATTCTCTTGGTACTCGTATGTATTTTCTTTCGATGCTCGTCTGTGTCATTTCATTGGTACTCGTATGTATCTTCTTTCGATACTCCTTTGTGTCATTCCTTCGGTACTCATATGTATCTTCTTTCGATGCTCGTCTGTGTCATTCCCTTGGTACTCGTCTGTATTTTCTTTCGATACTCGTCTGTGTCTCTCTTAAAACATTCGTCTATGTTACCTTACCTTTCTGTCAAACCTACTTCTCTTCCAATCACTTTCATGCAACAATCACTTCCTTTGAGAACCTTGTATTGGCACCTTAGCTACGTTACAAGCTATCTCCATTCAACCATTATTCACCATAACCTTTTCCATAAAAAAAAAAAAAGAAAAAACAAAATTCTCTTTCCCTAGTAGATATCAAAAAATAAAGATAATACTTACATCATCTCTTCAGGACAAATTTCTGGCACTTGGATATTTAATCTTCTTCTACCTCGAATGTTCGGAAGGCTAGCGCCAATCTCACCTTCAGGTTTAAGACGATTAAATAGGGGCAGCTGTCATACCCCAAATTTATCCTACCATATTTATCTGGCTCACATTCATGCGCATACTTCATATAGGTCATTCAACTCATGCATTCATGTCATTGGTACCAATTCAAAGACTGGCCAGAAAGAACTTTTTTGGCAAAGAATTCCTAATCAGAAAATAAGGGTCCGAGGTGTAATTATGCGGCTTTGTTTTCATTAAAGTTTTCCTGGATTAGGGTTTTCTCATTCTCGATTCAAGGCATTGGTGAGAGTATACAAGCTTGCAATTTATCTGGTCATCCTGAATTAGGGTTTCCTGACCAAAGTCAACGCAGTTGACTTTTTGGTTAACACATTGGCTTGGAGCTGATTTCATGTTGAGATGGTATATAATGACTATGTGGAAGTACTCAATTGATCACCGTTGGTTAAAAGGTGATTAATCAGGAATTTCATCGAGAATCGGAGAAAATCAGGACAGTTGACTTTTGGGTCAAAATCAGGTCAATCACTCAAATATTGACTTTTGGTGGAAAATCGGTCATGAAAAGTCAAAGAATGGATAAAATCGGGAGTTTGACAAAAATTGCCAAAAATAGAAAAATATCAAAAAAGGAAAGTTTTAATACTTAGAAAAATTTTTGGTTCTTAAAAAGTTTAATGAGCAGTCCACTTCATCACCATTTTACACGTGGCAAACGGAATTTTCTGGAGAAATTTACAACACCAAAGTTGTTCCCCTCATGGAGGAGAACAACTTTGTAGTTGGAAACTTTTTCATTTGAAGCTTGGTTGAAGAGCTATTGAGGTTTGAAGTTGAGGTTTTTTATTTGAATCAAGTCACAAGGCTGGGCAGATTTCTGGGCGTACGCGAAACATTTCATCAAACACGTGATGTGCCTTATGTGGAGCCAATTTCAGGACAATGAAAGAAGCCTACAAATTCAAACTTGGTATCCATCCACTCTTTGCCATGTCCTCTACCTATGGAAACAAGAATCAATTCATTTGAATGAGTGTGGAGCAAACTACAAGGCCTTAAAGTGGTAGTCACACAATACATCTCATGGCATAAGGCTGAGCCAAAATCCAGGTCACACGCGTGGCATTGTGTCAAACACCTGGCGTGCTATTTTGGACATCAAGTTTAGGACTCTACAAATCGCCATTGGGATCAATATTGGTATCAAACACCTCCTTGCCACGCCCTCTTTCCAATGAATCCAAGAACATCATTGTTGTAGGTGTATTGAACGAAATATGAGGTCTTGAAGTCACGCCCTGATCTAGTCACATTACAAGTCACCGGCCATTGCCGACCACCGAGTTTCAAGGCATTTTTCAATACATCTCTCAAACATTTTAACACCAAACATGCTCCATCATGTGAGATCTTCACGACAAATCCAAGATCAAAGCACTTAGACCAGGGGTTGTTGGTTTGTAATACTTCAAAGTGGGCACTACGAGTCGTCACGGGGAGCAAGGCACATGCTATAAATCTTGCAGATAGTTATGCATGCGAGATAACAAACATCAATGCTTTACTCCAAATATGCATGCCACATTCTGAACATGTGAAAGGCACATTGAAGCTTACTCCAAATACTATACTTGTTCACTAAAGTTTGCAAGGAAAAATTACTCCACATTGCATCTCCACCTTAACTCATGTGTACACTCACACTATATAAACTAAAACCTCTTCATAGCTCACCGGACACACTCATTTTTCTCACTCTTCAAAAAAACTCTCTCCTCACTCTTTCCCTCTCCCTCTCTCCATGAGAAGTTTGTTACAACTTTGTAACAAACTCTCTAACCACCACCTTCCACCACCATCTTCAATCATCAACCACCATAACCATCTTCAGCCACCACTGTAACTACCCTCAACCACCACACATCTTCACCAAGCACCTTCTCCATTCACTAGCATCATCATCCTTCGTGTGTATCAACATCATGATTTCGCTCCAAGTCTCAAGAATGGCAACGGAATGAGTTCATTTCTCTGTGGAAGGTTCATCAAGAAGAGTCATCACCATCCACATCTCAAGAGGAGAATCGCGGCTAGTGGAATCCTCTCTAAACTTCAACTCAAGAACTAGTTTCAGGTGAGCATTCTGAACCTTCTAAGCATATCAACCACGCATAACAAGTCATGTGCATCCGAGACCATGTTCACATGTACGTAGCATCAGGTATTGCAATGGCACGAAGTTGTTATTCTCGAGTTTAATTCACTCCATTTAAAATGCTGCTGACTTACGTGTTTGATTCTCGTATTTGAGTCCTATGAATGCTTAGGAGGAGACGGATAGGCTTAGATTAAGTTTTTGGTGAATTTCATACATACTAGGGCTTGTATAATGTGAACTGGTGTGTATCTTAGAGGAATGATAAGAGAAAATGGAGGTTAGATTTAGGTTCAGGGAGAAGAAACGAATCGAAAGATGGTATCTTTTTGAATTTCTGGGCAAAAACGTGTTTGACTCCGGTGGAGAGTGGCCAGAGAAGACGACCGGAGCCCTAGCTCCGGCGTCCCTGTTTGTTATGTTCTATGCTTCCGTTTGATGACGTGGCAGTGTGCAATTGGTGGATTTCCCATTATTTTGTGTCTTCTATCTTATTCATATCATTGGTATGTGAGGTGGCGTTGCGTGATTGGCGTAAGCTGAGTTTTTTGTCTTATTCAACTTAAACTAGGTGCACCAATTGACATATGTTAACTCCATTTTATGTCACGTTTTAATAGCTATGTGATAAAAAGATGAATAAATGCTGAATCAAGTGAATAAAAATAGAAGTAGGTGGAATAGATAGTATGGGCCACGAATTACATGGGCCTGGAACCTTTCTGAATCGTACCCCTCCCTTGCTGACACACCTACAACCTTGTGAACATGGGCCTAGTTTCGTTTGATAACCCCACCTCCTTGTATAAGCCCAGTTTGCTTCAAAACATGATTTTAGTTCATTTCCCATTTGCTATCACCCCCCCCCTGCAGTTTAGGTTTTATTTTTATTTTTAATTTTGTTTTCTCTTACTTTTGCTTCATAAATCCTTTTTAACTCAAACAAAAAATACATAAAAATTTGTTTTTAGGTATTTTAGAATGTGTAAATAATTGTCATAATTTTTGTCTATTTTTTTTAATTGTTTTTAATGCCTTTAATAAATCATTTTTACATAGTGTACTTGTATCTTTTTGCTTTGATTCTTTTTGTAAATAATTTTGGAAAGAATTTTGATTGAATCCCTTTTGTTTGCTTTATATGCTCCTTGATGAATCGTATAGTTTTTGTCTATTATTTTTGATGCGTTTATGCAATTTATATCAATTCCGTTAGACGTAGAATTCCCTTGTATAGACAACTTAGATTAGAATTTAGAATTAGTTCCCTTATTTCAATCTTTTTCTTTTCAACTTTTAAAATACTTAATAAATACCGACAAGGATCATACCATTACTATATTTCATAGTAGGAAAGAAATGATTGGGGCGTAGGCCCCGATGTATGTTCTTTTCTACTTAGCGGAGAAGAAATGATTGAGGTGTGAGGCTTCGGTGTATTTCTTAGCCGCTATTTAGAGAAACGATTGTGGCGTAGGCCTCGATGTGCATTCTCTAAATATTCACACAAAAAAAACTTCTTTTTGTATTTCTTTTTAGCGGAAAAGAAATGATTGAGGTGTGAGGCCTCGGTGTATTTCTTAACCGCTATTTAGAGAAACGATTGTGGCGTAGGCCTCGATGTGCGTTCTCAAAATATTCAAAAAACTCTTTCTGGTATGATCTAAGTCACAAATAAGTTCCCTTAAAAAAACACCAACCAAAAACACTTAAAACACTAATAAATGGTCAGATTTAAAACAAAGTAAGGAAGTGATGCGAAGCCTTGTAATGGGTTTTCGTCATCACGAAATTACCCTAAAAGACACAAACCAATCTCTCTTTTTCCTAAGGGCATTGTTATTTCCGCTCGAACGCATCGTAGGTCGATCCCTTATGCAAGAACGCGGACGTTAACTCCGCCCAACTAAAAAACACAAAAACAAATAGAAAATCTTGAGCCGAGCTACGATAACTCTGATTCCTGAAAAGGATACGTAGGCAGCGGGGTAGGGCCCGTGCGAGTACAATTCTTTATTTTCCCTACATTTTGCATTCATTTCGCATTTAGACATAGACATAGATACACACCCTTTAGATAGAAACAAACATAGGTGGATACCATCGAGTACGATGGGCGTGAGGGGTGCTAATACCTTCCCCTTGCGTAACCGACTCCCGTACCTAGATTCTCTGGTCGCAAGACCCTGTTCCTTCCTTTGTTAGGTTTCCTGATATTCCTTTCGCTTATGGGATAAATATATTGATGGCGACTCTGTTCATTTTTCGCGAGCGTGCGACAAGGCCTTACTAGTTATTTTCTATTTTCATAAAACAAGAAATTAGGGAAAAGAAAAGGGATTAGAAAGCAAGAGAGGAGAACTCAGCTTACGTGAAAGAGCAAGGAAGAGGAAAGCAAAGAAAGGGGAAAATTCAAGAAATTTGCTAAGGTAAGGGGGACTCTTCCGGTTAACATCTATTATGTGATTATAGGTGATAGAATTGATTAAGATATGGTTTGATTCAACTAGATATATTAGGGTTGGGATTGTTAGGTTTGAGAATGTCATAGTTTAGGGTAATTGATGAAATTGCATGAACTATTGATTGAAAATACGTTTTTATTGATGTTTGATGATGTGTGATGGTGTATATGATGATTTTATGCCTTTAATCGATGTTTAGAAGGGGTTTTGCGTGAAGGATGTATGGAATTGCAGGTCTGTCATAGAGGTGAAAATTCTCCATAATCGCACGTCCGCTAAGCGGCCTCAGGCTCGCTAAGCGGATGCTGTTCGTTTTTCAAAAAAATAATTGAGCTTGCTAAGTGGACCTAGCCCGCTAAGCGGAGGACCCAACGTAGTTAGCTACTGTCTTCGACCGCTTGAAGCGGGGTTATTGGAAAATCGATTCCATAAGCGCGCTGGAGGGTCGCTAAGTAGACCCTTCTGCGTATAAAAATTTCTGAACTTTAAAACTATGTAACTTTTGATCTATGTATCCTTTTTATGTGCCGTTTTAGGAGATGCAAAGTTAATTAAATGTTTTATAATATAAAATAGAGAAATGGGAAGTGGCTGATTTTATTCTAAAACCCGATTTAATTTCTTTGGTGAATATGACAATGTATTGGTATGGTAACGGAAGAAATGTGATTATTGCTATGACTGTCGTGATAAATGTGTGAATGATTGAATGATGCGGAGATATGTGCATACTTGTTGGTGATGATAATGGTGAGTTATGGTGATACGATGTATTTCATCGGATCAGTGATGTGTAAGTATGTCATATGTGTGCATTCATTCATAGATCATTTTAATAACTGAATCTCGGTGATGTTTGGATTAATGATGGGCCTAATTCCCATTGTGTGGAATTTGTGCCGGTAGGGCCGTATCTCGGTGATGTTTATATCGGTCAGGTGGATAAATTCCACGGCTTATTGGTACCACATGCATAGTGTCAGTTGGTTCATATGCATTTTTGTCATAACATGATTGAATGGATTTCAGTGTTATGTTGGGTGATGTATTTGTTGTGGTTGATGAATGACAATTGATAATCTGAATATATTGCAAATTGGGTGAATGATATATTATGATGTTTTGTTTCTTATGAATGCATAATTTTTATTAATTGTAAATGAGACACACCCTTACATGTTGACATTTTCAGATTGAAGAGTAGCGGCGTATTTACTTTGGTGAGGATAGCTCGTAGAGTTAATCCATTCGTTGAGTCGTGTCGGTCATGCTCTGGTTTTGGAACACTGGGAACGATAGATTTAGAGTGGAATTTGTTACACTCTATTTTGTTTGGTTTGGTTTATCTTCCGTTGGAATTATTTTGAAAAATGTTTTGTTATTCCGCTGTGATAAACATGATAATATTGTTTGGTGAACATTCCTATTAAAGCATGACATAAAACTACAATTGGTTTATTTGTTTTATTTAATTTTGGCACCCTTGTTTTTATGTTTTACTCTGATTAATTTATTAATTGCCGCGAGGTTTAGAAGGGTGTTACAGAATTGATCTTTATTTACAAAAAAGAGACAAGTCGTCATCTTAACAGAGAGATATCTCTGTTATTCCACCACGAACATTTTTGTTAGTAACGGAAAGGGGTTCATTTCATAAGATAAGGAACTTACTTGGATGAAGCAAGTATGCCAGTCACAATATCTTGAATGAAAGAACAATTTTTTTAACCATTAGAGAAGGATAACAAGTCTGGATTTTTGAATCAACAGAACATGCCACTTATATCACCTAAATGGGATAATGATTTGAAAATGATTGATAATGATTGTTTATTTGAATGTGGTGTTCTGTACTAAGCCCAAAATTAAGGCTGAATCACTGAGGAACATATTTATTTCTTGCATGAAGTCCATAATTGAGGTAAACTCTGAGGGGATTATACGAGCATGTTTTATTTCTCCCTTGTATGAAGCCCAAGGTTGAGGCTAACTCTACTGGGGATTACATTTGGATGATTGTATGGTAATTTGTGTCTTGTAAAAAGCCCAATATTAAGGCTGACTCTGTGAGGTGTTTTGAAAAACAGTATTTTTGTATGACAATTTGTTTTTTGGTGTCTTGTGCAAAGCCCAAGATTGAGGCTGACTCAATGGAGAAATAGAGTTTTTGGAGACTACGGGTGAGCCTATTTTCTATCTTATACAAAGCCCAAGATTGAGGTTGGCTTAGCTGAGGAAAGACCCAAAGGTTTGAATCTTTTGACTGTGGGAAGAAATTTTTTCTGTCTTGTACAAAGCCCAAGGTTGAGGCTTGTGAAGTCAAGACTATACATGTTTTTGTTTTGATGAAGACAAAGTTTAACATCAAGTGCTCATATCAAAAAGTGTGGAGAAAAGCCTCTAAATGCACATCACCAACTATAGGAATCAAGGCACTCATTCATGGAAGCTTGCATAATGATATCCAAGACTCTTGCCAAAAGACTTAGCATGGATTGTGTTCACTAAAAGCTGAAGAGATAGAAAGAAAAAAGGAAAGAAGAGAAAGAGGAGAAGAGAAAGAGAAAAGGGGAGTAGATTCTTGAAGAGGAAGGACTAGAGATTCAAGGTAAGGGTGTGAATCTAAATCATTATAGGTTTATATAATTGGGTAATGTGGTGTGTATGTTTGTGTATAATCTATTCCTCTTTAATTTCATGATTTGGGAATATTAGCGTTTATGCGAGATTCATGAGGTTGCTCTATTTAATATGATTTTATATAACTTGTTGATAATATATGCTAAATGCTGGTTGTATGTGATATTATTTGCTGAAAGAAGGTGATTTTGAGTGG
This sequence comes from Vicia villosa, assembly GCF_029867415.1. NCBI lineage: Eukaryota > Viridiplantae > Streptophyta > Magnoliopsida > Fabales > Fabaceae > Vicia > Vicia villosa. Next base: position 198,201,843 of record NC_081180.1, read on the forward strand.
TACCATTTTTGTAGAACTGAGTTCTCTGTTATTTTTCTGCATAATTGTGTGTCTGCTAAGCGAGCTCAGGCCCGCTAAGCGATGTCTGGGAACAATATTGATAATCGCGAGTATGTTAAGCGGGACTGATCTACTAAGCGAGCCTGCGAAAATGGTCCGCTTCTATTTTTAGTTTCAGCTAGCGCGCTAGGAGGCCGCTAGACGAACATTGCTGTGTAAAATTTTATGAAACTTCTATATGACATAACTATTGAGTCCTAAATCCTTTTTATACACCGTTTGAAGCGTTAGGAAACCAATGTTATTATCTGTGTGATAGGATAGAATTGGTTGGCACTTATTGAATTAATTATGATGTTGTTGTGTGAATGGCATGTATTTATGTATATGTGAGTTATGAAATCGATTTGAATAACTATGAGAACTTTTCTTGAGTCGTAGTTTCCGAGTATGACGATGTATTGTGAAGTTGAATAATTGTTGTATGTTGGCATATTATAGTGATGTGATTAAGATATTGTGAATTACTATAATAGTAATGATGTTGTTGATTACCATAAACAATTGGTGTTTGAGATAGAGAGTATTCCTCGTTTTTATTGGTTGATGTTGTTGTATGTTGTGGATGTTGCATCATTAAGTCGCATCCATTGCATAAATGACGATTGACTGAAAATGGCAACCATGATGGCCAGTATTGGCAAGTTTTTAAGATGGAGCTAATGCTCAACACGATGGCCTGTATTAGCAATTTTTTAAGATGGAGCCATTGCTCAACACGATGTCCTGTATTGGCGGGGGTTTTACTCCAAATGGTACCACATGCATATGCATAGTATTGAGTCGCATATTGAGTTGCATTCGAGTCATTGTGATGATGAAGTGATTGTTATATTGTGTTAATGATATCGTTGAGAAGTTGAAATCATTTTATATGAATGGTTGATGTATTATGAATGTGATATATGTGATTGAAACATATATGATGTAGATGAAAATATATATGTATTAATGATATATGCATATATGTGGATATGTGAATCATGTTTGATTGATGATAATACATGTGGTAAGAGATGTGATTACTTGTATACTTTGATATAAATGACATGATTCCAATGATATAAATATATTCAATGATGTGTTGTGAATTGGGATAGAGATGAATATGTGCATTTTGTGATATATGTTCATACTTTTGATATGTCGGTGAATTGTGTACATGTCTATATATTTGGAAAATGTGTATACGTGATTATGTGAATATATCTTGTATATTTGGAATATGATTACGTTGTATACAATTGTTACTTCATGAATTTTGTTGGAAAGGATAGGTACTTAGAATCTATATATTTGTGAAAATATGATGATGTACATTGTTTAGTAATCATGTTTGATCACTTGAAATTGAATGAGCTATGTTGTACGACATGAACATGTGAATCTTGATATGTTTTATATGAATGCATGTTTATGTGAAGAGTGATGAATTCTTGAAATGTATTCTTGTGGTGTTTTACATTTCCCACATTATGTTTATTTATAATGATTTTAATTCTCACCCTTCTGTTTGAATATTGCCCTCTGTTGGTAACGTGCAGGTAACCAAGATGGGTAGTCGCTACTCTTAGTAGCTCGAGTTGGTTTTCTTTTGCTCTGATACGTAGCACTCGGGGAGGAATGACACTTATTTTGTTTTGTTATGTTTAAGTTGTTTATGAAGAAGTTTGTTTAGTTGTTTTCATGGTAACAAAGATGCTATTATTTAAAGTTTATGAGTTGTGAGTTCCGCTGCATTGTTTATTAAAGTGATTTGGTTTTGAAGACTAAATGATGACGGTGATGAGTTCTCCCTATTTACATGTGTTATGTATCTGTTATAATGAGATTTCACGCGATTGTTTTTAAGTAAAAATGTAATACCTCATGTCTGTTTGGAATTTCTGCACTCTGATATGTATTATGAACGTGGGGTATATTTGGGGTGTTACATTAGTGGTATCAGAGCAACTCGGTCTGTTCGACCAATATTGTCCAATGTTGTTTATTCCTGTGTATGCAACAAGTGTGTGAAACATTGTCGGTACTTGTTATATTTCTGATCATTTGTCTGCAGGATTGGTTTGAAACTAAGTGGGGGAGAAGCTTTGCTTCTCATATATCTTCCAATTGTAAGACGTTGGTTCAGTGTGCTATTGATGGAGGCAGTGCATGTATTTTGAAATTTTGATGGTTTCGAATCCGAAGGTGACATGGATTCAAGATTTTGTTTGTTAATCAAGTTGGAGTGTTTTGAGGGAGAATGATCAGACATTGTTGATGTTTACTCCTCGAAGGATGAGGAGCAATATAACGGCTAATGATATATGAGTAGAGTGTAAACCCCTGTAGCTTTATAAAGTTGATTTTTAAGTACAAGGATGATTTTCAGAAGATGGAACTTAGAAAGCTGAGATGTTTCAGCGCTGTTGGTGGATTGTGAAGGTGTCGGTTTGAGTAGCCCTTATGTATGATATCGACTTTTGAATGGCGGTGGAGTGACAAATTGTTGTAGACCTTGTCGTGGGATCCTTATGAGAGATTGTAAAAGTTGTTGAAGTTGTTGGAATATTGCGAATTGCGAATCAGAGTCGAAAATGCAAGGAGATGAGTACGATTTCAAGAATGGTAAGTGTTGGTGTTGCACCTCAATTTTTGACCACTGAGATCCCACCATATCTTAAATATTAGTATCATCATTGTCATTATAATCATCATGCATTTATCTTTTACTAACCCAAAAATACAAAAAATTGTTGTTTGTTGCTTGTGTCCCAAAGCAGGAGACTGATCAAGAGGAAGCTAAGCAAATTAGGGTTTTGAGGCCCACAAAGGAATTCAACATTATTCCATGATTCAAAGGGTTATCTAATCAATACCAAGGTCCAAAGATGGTTCAATGCAAGATCAATCACCTTCAAGTTTATCATAAGCTCAAATTAGGGTTTTTGACCTAATTTGTATGGAGGGTTGACTTTTAATCAGGAGATAGTTCCAAGACTCAAAATATGATTCAAGGGCATCTAAATCAACATTATAGTCCATCCATATCATTCATTTGAAGATGAGAGCTTGATTCATTTGGAAATCACAAAACTGCAGTTCATTTGGAAAAAGTCAACTGTGTAAGTCAACCTTTGACTTTTGAGAAAAATAGTCAACCATGGACTTTTGAGGATCCAAATCATCATCTTATTGATATTGAAGACATTTGATCAAAGAAAATTCAAAGAATTCATCAAGAATCAAAAAGTCAACAAAAGTCAAATTAGGGTTTTTTAAGTGTATTTTGACATAATTCATGGATCTCCAAATTTTGCCTACACACTCAAAAATCTCCTTACATGAAAGTTGTAGATCTTGGCAAAACAAACAACTTATCACATTGGAACTTTTTGCAAAAAATGATTATTTTGAGAGATATGGAATTAAGAAGATAATTTTCAAAAGACTTAGAGAAATTTTCAAGTGTTTTGCTTGGATTTTATCTTAATGATCCAAAAAGAATTTGAGGAAACTTTTAACTAGTGAATTGAAGTATGTAGCAAGGGCTTTCCAAAGAGATAAGTAGCATGAAAATCCATGGCTCCATTCATAAGATATGATTTTGTGAAGAAGGCACCATGAACACTTGAATTCAAGAATGAAGATGAAGAAGTTATGAAGCAAAATCATTTTTAAATGAAAGATTCCTTTCTTGCAGCTCCTATAACTTGTTCAAGACACAAAATTCCGAATATTACACTTGCTTTTGAGCTATGGACCAAGTGGTTCAAGTCTTAACCAATGCATAATGCCATTTCAAGCATAAATCCATGACTTCCATTTTGGAAAAGTGACTTTAATCACAAAGTCCACTCTCCTTGAGCTTCCAAATTGTTTCTTCTATACCAAAAGTAATTCAAATGTAACAAGCAACCTTTCTAAGATCAAATCAAAGTCTTACAAGCATGCCTAAAGATTGTACTTCACCATGGAAAACCAAAAATCTCATTTCTTCACAAAGAAGCAACATGGTACAAAGTCACATGGGAGCTTCAAAATTCTGAGTTTTTCCCTCCCGCAAACCCTAATTCTTGCCTATAAATAGAGGGCATTGCTCATTGCATAAAATACACCAGAATTCAAATAGTGAATTCTTGTTCTAAGAGTTATGGGTGTCAACCAATGGTTTAGATAACTTCTAAACATCATTTAGAAGGTGTCTATACCTTCCTTAGCCTTTCAAAACCTCCATAACCAAAAATCACTTTTCAACCTCCATTAAAGGTCTTTTTAAGGTTATAACTTACCAAATATAAAACCAAATACTTCCAAACCAACTCAACACCCCTAATAGCTTCTATTTGCCATATTGAAGATATTCAGAACCCCTAAACACAAGCCAAGCATCTACAATCCAAAATCACCCTTCAAATTTTCACTTTCATGAACCTTTGAACCAAAGTTTGGAACTTGAGTTTTACTCGTGCGTTTTGAGGCTTTTTGAGTTTGATAGCTTCTAAACATCACATAGAAGCTATCTAAACTTCTGTTTTGCATCTGGAACACCATTTTCATAGCACACTAACCATAACTTTTTCAGTTTCAAGTTGAAATCGAATTCTGAGTTGTAGGTGTGATCAAGACTTTTGCAGCATTTCAAAAGCTTCCCTAAGTTTCATAGAAGTTTTCTGAATACTTGAAGCAATCCCAAGTCCTCTAAATTGTGCTACACAAATCCATATTCAGAGGTAAGAAACTGAACTTTGAGCTTACACGTTTTTGCATCCTTTTAATCAGTTCTTATTACCAATCCACTTAGAAACATGTAGGGAACAATAGCCCTAAGGTTTTAGGGCTTGATTAGTTATTTACAGAATTTAATTTTAAAAAATGAATTTTAGGGTTCAGAGTTAAATTCTAGAAATTCACGTGTTTGATTGTGAATAAATGTGTGTTAATTATGTGGTTGAATTCGTATGTTAATGCTGATCATGTTAGGCTTTTATTTTGTCAAAATTGGTTGAGATTTGATGAAGTTTGAAAAATCACCATGGATGTTGTTGTTCTTCTTCTTCAACGAAGAAGATGAAGTTGCTGGGAATTTCAAATTCCATTTAGCGCGCTTTTTTTTAAAAATATATTGAATTAAAGTTGTTTGCTAAACGACTATATCGTTTCAGCACAACTGGTTACACACTTGCCTCTTAAAGCGCCTTTGACCTCCAGGTCTGGAATTTGAATCTCCCTCGCCCCAAACCTTTTGCTATTTTATTTTTTTTTTATTTTACTCTTTGATTGTGTCTTATGTTGAATTGGGCTCACTTCTCTTTCACTTGTAGCGCGTTGGCCCAGTGGTAATGTTTTGGGTTTGTAATCTGAAGGTCCTGGGTTCAAACCTCTACAAAGACATTCTTAATTTTTTTTATCACAAGTTTATTTCACTTTTTATTAAACTTTGAAAAATCGTAAAAAATAGGTAAATAAAAATCGTAAAAAATAGGTAAATTAATATTTTTGATCCCTTCTTTTTTGTGTGATTAATTTATAATGTCTATTTTTATGTTAAGTTAAAAAATCACAAAAATATTTATTTTTATTATATTTTAAAATTAATTCAAAACCATGTCTTTTTATGTTAAAAATCAAGTTAAAAAATCATTTTCTTTTAATGTTTTCTTCAAGTAAGTTTCATATAACTTTGTGAATACTTGTTTAGGGTTAGGTTACAGTGTCTTTCACTTATCTATGTATCCTTAGACCATTTCTCTTAAATAAATTGGTATTTAACAATTAAAATTAATTAGGTTTAGGTGTATGTTTCAAAACCCTAACTTCTAAAACTCTAATTTGAAAATCCCTTAGGTTTAAAACCCTAACTAAAAAATTTGTAACATGTTGATCCTTGTTTATCCATGTCTATTTGTATTTGTACATACTTGTTGATTTCTTTTAATCCATGTCTTGTACTTAATTGTTATTTTGATCATATCTTGTTAATTCATCTTATGTATTGTTTATCTAACCCCATGTTTATGCATCATGCTTATCATTCATCATTCATACATGAATTTGAATCCAAGGGTTTAGATACATCCATCTCTCTTACTTTTTAATTATCATATTCACTTCTTTGTTCTTGTACATACATGAGGTATTTATTGTTAATTGTTTAAGCTTGATGTTTTGTCCAAAAGGATGGGAATGATATTGACTAAATTTCCAAGGTACTTAAATTCTTTTCCAATCTCTTTTATGTTTGTGTTAAGTATTGTTAAAGCTTTTCACTTGTTTATGGTTTAGTATTGTTAAATCTTAACCAAACCCTTTTGTTTTGAAACCTTGATTTTAAGAATAGAATTATTCCCGGTGAAACTATTCTTTATCCATTGATCTTGTTAAAACTTGATCATTTGTTTTTTAAAGGGTTAATAGGCATTTACACCCCTGTAATGTTAGCGAATTTTGCTTTTCCCCCCTCCGTTGCAAAAGGCAGGTTTTGGCAACGGTTTTTTCAAAAAAAATCGTTGCAAAAACCTGCCTTTGGCAATGGAGGGGGGAAAAGCAAAATTCGCTAACATTACAGGGGTGTAAATGCCTATTAACCCTTTTTTAAAACCTTGGTGTTAAGAGATGAATTAATCCCAGTGAAAATTCTCTTAACCCATTGACCTTGTATTTTAAAGCTTGGTCTTTTTCTTTTTAGTTTTGAAATTTGTTAAGTATTTTAAAGCTTAACCTCTTAAAACTTATCATGTATTGTAAAGCCTAATTCCCTTTTCAAACTTGTTAAGTATTTTAAAGCTTAACCTTTTAACCTTATTAGGTATTTTAAAGCCTAATCCCTTTTTAACTTGTTAAGTATTTTAAAGCTTAACCCTCCTTTTAAAAACTTGTGAGTATTTTAAAGCTCACACCCAAAAGGATTTTGGCCATTTTGCCCCCTTTTTCCTTTTTAAAAAGAGGAACTACAAAAGCTCTGACTTCCCTATTGCACTTAAGGGGTATGTAGGCCTAAGATGCGGTATCTTATCGAGCTCACTTTTAAAAATCTCTCTTCCCATCCCCACCCTCTATTTCAAACAAGTTTTTCACATAGTATTTTCAAAAAGGTTATGTATAAACAAAAGATAAAAACATAAAACAAAGAGGTTCCCATGGAGTACCATGGATATGAGGGGTGCTTAAGACCTTCCCCTTGTATACCAAAATTTCCGTAGCCAGATCTCTGATAAGTTTATTAGTTTTGATTTTAAAAACTTCTGTGGGTTTTATTCGCTCTTTCACCCATTCCTTTTTAGAAACAATAAAGTGCGGTGGCGATTCTGTTTAAAATGAGCTAAGTCTTCCCATGACTCTAGTCTCACCAATTTCACCGCTACAAAAAAGTGGTGTCTCTGCTGGGGATACTGATCAAACTATTGGTGTATCTTTGGAAGGGTTGACCCAATCTTTGTTTTTTGTTATTATCTTTTTTTATTATTTTTGTTTTTGTACTTAACCTTTCATTTTTGTCTTTTACTTTCCTATGTGTATAATTGTTATTTTATTGGGTTGTATTGGGAAAGGGAGTCATGCCCCTTGTGGTGAGACAAATCCTAACTCGGATTTAGAGTGTACACTTATTATAGGAGACTGGTCTAGTCATTTTGATCTCGAGGGAGTAATCCCAAAGAAGTCAATTTGAGATCCATCGCTCAGTGGAGACCTCTTTGAAAGTAACTTTGTTGACCTTGTAGTTGGGAATACATCATTGCATTCAACTAGGCTGTAGAAGTTGGGGACCTAGAAACCCTTAACCAATCTTTGCCATTAAGATGTAGTGTGGAAACTATGTCTGATTCATTTTCAAAATAGTTGTTACACGAGGCTAGGCTCAGATGAGGTTCTCTTGGATTTTGTTCAAATGAGTATGCTGATACAGAGTTTACAATCTCCAAGTTGGGCTGCTTGAGTCTGGGAAACAATAGAACCTTGATCTACAGGTACAAAATAACCATAGTACACACCTTTGGGATGGGTAGACCTTTGACTCCATGCTCGTGACTTTAAACCCTCAAGCCCATGTTTTTTTATATTTGCATTCATTCATCCATGCATCTAAAAAACGTAATATCTTTCAAGGAATTAAAAGAAACCTTTCGTTTTGTAAACATTATAGGGATGAAACCTGAAAGAAGAAAAACCAAGAAATATACTTGCAAGAGTTTAGAGGTTGAAGAATTAAGAACCAAGATGGAAGAAGGAATCCTCTCCACTTTGATTCAATTCTATGACTCATTGTATCCTTTCTTCACCTTTCCTGATTATCAAATATTGCCTACCTTGAAAGAGTATTCAAGCATCATTGGGTTGCCTATTACTGGAAGAATTCCTTTCACTGGTTTAGAACAAGATCCCAAGCCTTGTGAGATTGCAAAATCCACTCATTTGAGAAAGGAAGAAGTTGAAAAGAACATGATTACTAAAGGAGGATTTCCTGGATTACCTGCTGAGTTCTTAATTGAAAAAGCTCTCACCTTGTTATAAGAAAGAAAGGAAGAAGAATTTGAAGCTTTTTTTCCTTGTTGGTGTATGGATTGTTCTTGTTCCCTAACATTAACAACTTTGTTGATATGAATGCCATAAAGATCTTTATGAAGAAGAATCCTGTTCCTACCTTACTTGGGGACACATTCTATTCATCTCAGAAATTCCTATGGAAAGGGAATGGTTACCTGTTGTACTCCTTTGTTATACAAGTGGTACATATCTCATATGCCTGACACCTCTGGATTCTGGAGCCAGAAAGAAGGATTAAAATGGTCACACAAGATCATGACTCTTACCAACCCTGAGATTGTTTGGACAAACAATCACTTCTGTAGATTGAAGATTTTGGACTGCTGTGGTGATTTCCCTAATGTGCCTCTCATTGGTACAAAAGGAGAAATCATAAATAGCCCCGTGTTAGCTCGTCGTCAATTTGGGTTTCCTATGGACAAAAGACCAAGGAGCAATTTATTGGATGGGTTCTTTCTGGAAGAAAGTGTTGAGAGCAAAGAGTTTAGAGAAAGGATTGCTAATGCTTGGCATCCAAGCCATAGAAAATAAATCAAAGATTGGAAGACCAAAGGGGATCTCTCTCCTAAGCCCTTTGATAGTTGGGTCACTGCCAGAGCTGCTGAAATGGGAATGCCTATTCTCCTTGGAACATCTGCACCCCCAATTGAGGAGTATATTCTACCTATTGTAGTTCCTTCAACAATTGAAAGTCTCCAAGAAGCTCTAAGAAAAATGAAGAAATCAAGAGACCATTGGAAGAAGAAGTTTGAGTATTCTGATGCTGAAATAGGAAAGTTGGAAGAATATTATGAAGAAGTGTTGAAAGAAAAGAATGATCAACTATTCCTTCAAGACACTTGGCTCATAGCTAAGGATTCTACTATTTCCAAATATGAAAGAGAGAAGAAAAGGAAGCTAAAAGAAGAAGCTTGATTGGTCACCATTTTTACTTAGTTTCGTCATAAATTCGGCATAAGATCATCATACTTGGTAACACTTTGTGGTTGTTTTTAAGAGTTTTTCATTGATTCCTTTAGTATTAGTTAATTGCTTGCATTATGTTTTTGTTCCCTTTATCATGTCTATTAGGTGCTTTTGATCTCTTTTGGTAATTGTTGTAGGTTGGCTTTGGATTGGAGAATGATCTCATGTACATTGGTGCACAAAGAGGAGCAAAAAGGCGAAAGTTGGAGTGCATGGGCAGCGACTGACATGGGCAGCCCATGTCAGCTGACACGGCCGTGTCAGACCTACTGAAGGACACTCCCCAAAGTGGTAGAAGCTAACACGGTCAACCCGTGTCAAGTGACACGACCGTGTCAACTGTGCGGGACAGAATTTCGGATTTTTCTGTTTTGTGATTTTTAAAGTCCCGGGGGCAGTTTGGGTGTTTTGTCTTGGACCTGAAAACCTAGAACGGATTAAAAGTGATTTAGAGACATGAGAGGGGCACTTTTTGACGTACGAAAGAATTGCAAAAGAAAGAGCAGAGATCTCAAGGGTTTTGGAGAATAGAGATCTTCAAGAGCAATTGCGATTGAAGATCAAAGCAATCCTATTTTCTTGTAATGTCTAATCTTCCTATTGTATTTTCTTTGAATATTATGAGCGGCTAAACCCCCCAATGCTAGGGGGTGTCCCTGAATCTCTATTGTCATTGAACCTAATTTCCTTTATGTTATGAAATATTTATGTGTGAACTTATTTGATGTGCAAAGTGCTTATTGCTTTATCTATCTGACAAATAGATTTTTGATTTACGGTTAAGGGTTAGGTCGGACAAACCACCTTATCGCAGTTTGCAAAATTATATTACGGTTGTTATTGCTTAAGAATGAGGATTCTCTGTAGTAACCGTAATAATCTTGATAAATTATATTGCGCTTGATTACTTCTTGAATTGCCAAGGAAATAGGATACAAGAAAGTATCAAAAGGTTTTCCGCTAAGGAATTAGGGAAGATAACTCTCGAGATTCGGTAATAGTTCATGTACACTGATATTTCGTAAATAAGGATTAAAGGTTATTGCAAGGCAATTCATACACTTGAACCTAGCATATATTGTTTTAAAGTCGCATTTACGTCTTCTATTAATTTGTTGTCATTTATCATATTTCCAAACAAACAACAAAACCCCCATGATCTTTTGTTCAACTGAATCGTTAAGATAACTTATATTTCCTACGCAGTCCACGAGATCGATATTTGGGATAAATCCTATTATTACTACATCGGTAAAAATAGTACACTTGCTATTTTCCGGTCAAGTTTTTGGCGCCGTTCCCGGGGACTGCCAAAATATATGTTTAATAATAATTCAATTTAATTTCTGTTGCTCTACAACTAAAATTTTATTTTTCTGTTATTTTGTTTGCTCATTACTAATAATTATCTAATCTTTTTATGCGAGGTAAGGCCTCAGTAGAATTTCTTTTTGACGCAGAGCCAGAACGATCATTGCGAGCTAGACTAAGAAAAGAAAGACAAGATAGACTGGAAGCAATAGAAGAAAATCTTATAGCTTCGGAATCTAAGAACGAGGATACTTTTTCTGTTCATTCTGAACACTCGGATTCGGAGGCTGAAACTATGGCAGCTCTCGTAGAAAGACTATTAGGTGTTTATGGTGGAGCGAATGCACCAGCTGGCCGGATGACTATAGTCAATCAACCGGTCCATGTTGCCCACTTTCAATTACACCCGACGATGGTACGACAGCTGGAAAAGAAGCCTTTTTCTGGAAGAATTAATGAAGATGCCAATAAGCATTTACAAAGGTTTCTTACTATGACAACGTCGCTAAAGATAGATGGGCATTCTGAAGAAGCCAAGAAATTGGTGATGTTTCCATTTACATTGTCAGACGATGCTGAAGAGTGGTTCTACTCTTTACCTGCTGGAAGTATCACGACTTGGCAACAAATGGAGATAACATTTTTAAATGAATACTTTCCTACTTCTGTGTATATCCGCAAGAGATATGATATAGTCAACTTCAAACAGAAGGAAGGAGAGTCACTTGGAGATGCATACAAAAGGTTCAAGCGGTTTTTGGTTGCATGTCCTACTCATAACATGGATGTAACCGAACAAATGCAAAACTTTGTGAATGGTCTTAAGCTGAAGACTAAACAACTAATAGACACAGTTGCCGGAGGTTCAACTAATTTTAAAACAGCCACGAAAATAAAAAAGATCATTGATGCTATTGCGGCAAAGGAACATTTAGAGTTGTATGATCGCAGTGTTAATCAACCAGAAGAGTTAGTCGGTTTGAAGCTGTCAAATCAAGTTGTGAAGATGGAAGATTAGATTGCTGCTGAAGTTGAGCGCAGATTAAAATAGATGGCTCTTGAGAAACAAACGGTGGCTCAGGTTCAACCAGCTCAACCGATTCAAGCAGTGAATTGTGAAATATGTGGAGGACCTCGCTTTGCTGTGCATTGTGTTGTAATAGCTCAACAGGTGGAAGAAATCAACTTCTTGAAACAGAACAATCCATACTCCAATACTTACCATCCGGGGTGGAAAAATCATCCAGCAACAACAGCAATATAGGCCACCACAACAACAACTGTACCAACAACCATATCAGCAACCTCAGTTACAGTTCCAGCAACAAGGACCAAGAAAAGCAGATTGGGACATCGCCATTGAAAAGATGGCTGGTCAAAGCTCTTAGTTTCAAGAAGAGACAAGAAGTAATTTTCGGAACACTGGTGCATCAATTAAAAATCTTGAAATTCAGATGAGCCAAATAGCTCAGCAATTGGCAAATCCGCAACAACCTGGAGCTCTTCCTAGTACCACAGTTCCGAATCCCAAAGATCATAACAATGTAAGTGCGATAAGCACTAGAAGTGGTAAAGCTTAAGAAGTTGTGGAGGAAAGTACCGAAGAAGAAGAGCCGCTGCTTGAAGTCGATTTGGAAATAAAGGAAAACGAGGTAGAAGCTGAGGATGTGATTATATCAGAACCGGTGACGAAAGGGAAGATTATTGAGCCAAAGCCGGCAGTTAAACTTCCTTTTCCCACAAGAAATAAAAAGAAGGGGAAGCATGAGAAGAATTTTGAAAAAATCTTGGAGATGTTCAACAAACTTGAATTAAATATTCCATTCCTAGAGGCACTGGAGAAAATGCCTACATATGCCAAATTCATGAAGGATATCATCTCCAAGAAGAGGACCATCGAACGTGACCCGATTATTCTAACTGAAACTTGTAGTGCTATTTTGCAGGGTATGAAGATTCCGATGAAAAAGAAGGATCGAGGTTCTGTGACTATCCCTTGCACAATTGGGGATAGGTCTTTCAAGAAAGCCTTATTGATTTGGGAGCAAGTGTGAGTCTTATGCAACTGTCCATTTACAAGAGATTAGGGATCAGTAAAGTGCAAGATACAAGAATGACAACTCAAATTTGCTGACCACTCTGTGAAGAGACCCTACGGTATAGTAGAAGATGTGCTAGTAAAGATTGACAAGTTTGTGTTCCCAGTGGATTTTGTCATTTTAGAGATGCTGGAAGATGAAGAGATACCAATCATTTTGGGGAGACCATTCTTAGAGACTGGGAGATGTTTGATCGATATAGAAGAAGGCACAATGACTTTGAAAGTTTATGATGAAGAGTTAAAAATTGATGTGTGAAACACCATGAAGTACAAGGATGATGTGGCCACAAGTCAACATATTGAGGTAATTGATCAAATATGTGAAAATGAAAATGGCATGACAACACAAAAATTACCTTTAGAAAGAGTGTTGAGTTTATCAATTATTGACAAAGAAGAAGTAGTTAAGGAAGAAGATATGGAAGTAATAGCCATGATGGAAGCTATACCACCTTTTAAAGGTTATCGACACAACCGGTGGGAAGATCTAAGGAAACCTTTAATGGAGGAGAAGAAAGATGAACAAAAGAAGGGGACCGAATTAAAACAACTACCGGAGAACCTCAAATATGTCTTCTTAGACACTGAGAGTAAGTGCCCAGCCATCATAAGTTCCCACCTTGAATTTCTTAAGGAAGATAAGCTTGTCAAAGTTCTGAAAAAGCACAAGAGCGCTCTTGGATGGTCCATTGAATATTTGAAGGGAATAAGTCCTACAATTTGTATGCACAAAATCCTCATGGAAGATGATCACAAACCGGTTGTCCAACCTCAACGATGACTTAATCCAGCAATGAAGGAAGTGGTCAGAAAAGAGGTGGTAAAATTGTTAGATGCAGGGATGATCTATCCCATATCTGATAGTTCATTGGTAAGTCCAGTTCATGTGGTGCCGAAGAAAGGTGGAACTACTGTGATTAAAAATGAAAGGAATGAGTTGATCCCCACAAGGACGGTCACCGGATGGCGAGTATGTATCGATTATAGAAGATTGAATCTTGCTACAAGAAAGGACCATTTTCCCTTACCATTCATTGATCAGATGTTGGAAAGGTTGGGCCGTCATGACCATTACTGTTTCCTCTATGGTTACTCGGGGTACAATCAAATAGCTGTTGCACCAGAGGATTAGGAGAAGATAGCATTTACATGCCCTTTTGGTATTTTTGCCTACAGAAGAATGCCATTCGGGTTATGTAATGCGCCGGCCACATTCCAGAGATGCATGCAATCTATCTTTGCTGATATGCTTGAGAAGCATATGGAAGTCTTCATGGATGACTTCTCCGTGTTTGGTAAGTCTTTTGATGATTGTTTGAATAACCTTGCTCTTGTTTTTGAAAGGTGCCAACAAACCAATCTAGTCCTTAATTGGGAGAAGTGTCACTTCATGGTGCGAGAAGGCATAGTCTTGGGTCACAAAATTTCCTACAAGGGAATTGAAGTGGACCAAGCAAAGATTGAAGTGATCTCAAAGCTTCCCCCATCGACGAATGAAAAAGGTATTAGAAGTTTCTTAGGACATGCGGGTTTTTACCGTAGGTTCATAAGAGATTTCTCTAAAATAGCAAAACCCTTAACTACACTTTTAGTTAAGGACAAAGCCTTTACTTTTGATAAAGAGTGTGCCGTAGAGTTTGAACTACTTAAGCAAAAATTAGTGTCGGCACCAATTGTTGTAGCCCCGGATTGGTCTCTACCTTTTGAGATCATGTGTGATGCAAGTGATATTGCAGTAGGGGCGGTTCTAGGACAACATAGAGAAAAAATGTTGCATGTTATTTACCATGCAAGTCATGTGTTGAACCCTGCATAGATGAACTATGCAACTACCGAAAAGGAGTTATTGGCAGTTGTTTATGCCTTTGATAAATTCAGGCAATATCTGTCGGGTTCTAGAGTCATTGTTTACACTAGCCATGCTGCTTTGAAGTATCTTTTTGCTAAACAGGATTCTAAGCCAAGACTCCTAAGATGGATTTTACTCCTTCGGGAGCTTGATGTGGAAATTCGTGACAAGTAAGGGTGTGAAAACACTGTAGTGGACCACCTTTCTCGAATGTCACCTATTGAGGAAGCAGAAGACAAGCGCCCAATAAAGGATGAGTTCGCTGATGAACACATCCTCGCTGTTATTGGTGTACCTTGGTTTGCCGACTACGTAAATTATTTGGTAGGTGGAATAATTCCTGAAGATTTTGATTCTAACAAAAAGAAAAAATTTGTTCATGATTGCAGGCTTTACTTGTGGGATGATCCCTTTTTGTACAAAAGAGGAGTTGATGGCTTGATCAGAAGATGTGTACCTGAAGAAGAATAGGGAGGAGTACTGAAAGCATGTGATGCTTCAGATTACGGAGGACATTTTAGTGGTGATAAAATTGTGGCTAAAGTCCTTCAATCAGGATTATACTGGCCATCATTGTTCAAGGATGCCCAAGAGATGGTTAGAGAGTGTGACAAATGTCAAAGAACTAGGAATATATCCAAGAGAAACCAGATGCCTCAAAATTCGATGTTAGAAGTTGAGCTATTTGATGTGTGGGGAATCGATTTCATGGGACCATTCCTTCCATCCTTTGGGAAGAACTATATCCTAGTAGTGGTGGATTATGTGTCTAAATGGGTTGAAGTTGTGGCTTTACCTACAAATGATGCTAAAGTGGTGGTGCGATTCTTGAAAGCAAACATCTTTGCCAGGTATGGAGTACCGAGAGCTCTAATAAGTGGTGAAGGAACACATTTCCTGAATCAACTCATGGAAAGGTTGCTCCAAAAATACAATGTGAAACATAAAGTCGTCACACCGTATCATCCTCAAACAAGTGTTCAGGTGGAAGTATCGAACAGGTAACTTAAACAGATACTTGAAAAGACAGTGAGTGCTTCTCGAAAAGATTGGGCAACTAAGCTTGATGATGCATTGTGGGCTTATCGAACGGCTTTCAAAACACCAATAGGTATGTCACCCTATAAATTAGTCTATTGTAAGGCATGCTATTTGCCTTTAGAGTTGGAACACAAGGCATTTCGGGAATCGAAGTTTTTGAACATGGATCTCTCTAAGGCAGGAAGTTCTCGCGTCCTTCAACTGCACGAGTTGGAAGAATTTAGGAACAAAGCCTATGAAAATGCCAAGTTGTACAAAGACCAGACAAAGAAATGGCATGATAGTAGGATCGTGAGAAAAGAGTTTTATGAAGGACAACTGGTCCTCTTATACAATTCCAGGTTGAAACTATCCCCTTGAAAGTTGAGATCCAAATGGTCGGGACCATTTGTCATTAACAAGGTGTTTCCTCATGGAGCGATTGAATTGAATAATTCGGCCAATGGAGACACATTCAACGTGAACGGACAACGATTGAAGCCTTATTTTCAAGGTCAATTGAAGGTACAAGTTGAGGTCATTTGTCTTCAAGGATAAGACGAATCACCGTCGAGCCATGCGACGTTAAACGAAGCGCTGAGTGGGAGGTAACCCACTATTTCGTTTTTAACATTTTTGTTTTGTGTTATGTTTTTGTCTTTGTAGAGCCATCAAGGAGTGAATCGAGAAGAAGGAGGAAACACACAAGAAATTTTTTTTTTTTTGTGAAAACAGCGCCTGACACGGTCAGCCCATGCCAGCTGACACGGACGTGTCAGGCTGCAGGAAGTGAACGCAAAAGAAGAAAAAAACAGAGGGTGACACGGTCTGCCCGTGTCGGATGACACGGCCGTGTCACGGCCTCCGAAATTTTTTTTCAAAATTTTTCTTCCTTTATGTGTTGGAGGGCCCCACCGCTTTCTCTCCTTATTCCTTTCATCCTCTTCTCTCTCATCACCCTAAACCCTATTCTTCTTCCCCTTCCTCCATTCTCTCTCTCAAACCTCCGAAACTCCATAACCACCTCTTCACAAAATTCACACTTTCCACCATAATAATTTCTCTTTCACCAAACTCCTTTCACAAAAAGTGTCCAAAATTTTGTGCTCTACCCGTCTACGGTCACCGTTTTCCCTAACCCCAATTTTCAAGTTTTGATTTTTTGTAAGTTGCCCAAAATGCCCCTGAAGCGTACTGCAAAAGGAAAACAATCGATGGGTGAACAATCAAGGCCACGCACCAGGCGCGGTAATGCTGCCACATAGGGAACGAATGCTCACAACATCTCTTTCAAAAAACCAGAACATGAAGTTCGGTATTCACACCATGCTCGCCGGAAGATGATTCCGAACAGGTATCTCTGTGATAAAACTTTAGCAGATTTAGGCCTAGCTAAGGAAGTTTATAGACTGCTTAATATGTTAGGGTTGCTAGAATTTATGGGGAACGACACAACCACTTATGAGCGAATTACTATTGAATTTCTAAGTACTGTTGAGTACGTAGTACATACAGAATGGGAAGGTGTTGTTCCTATGTGCACAGGTGCTCTAACATTCAACCTCTTCAATGAGGAGTATCATTTAACCTTAGAGGAATTGGCTGTAGTCCTCAATATACCTATTGAGGGGCCGGGAAGCTTTCCCCAGACATTCAGTCCAAGCAGGTTTTAGAAAGATATCACTCGACTGCAAGAATACGAAGCCAAGGGTGCTAAAGCAACTCGTATTCACAACTCATGCTTCAGGTGTATCCAAAAATGTCTTGCTTATTCTATGTTTGGCAGGGGTGATAGCACGGGCGTTATATCCCAAGCAGAACTTTTTCTAATGTATGCGATGACCGAGGGGAGCCCGGTCAATGTCGCCGCTTTGTGGCAGCCCATTTGAGAAAAGTAGGTAAAGCTGTGTCAGGTGATATTTCTATTGGATAGCCAAGTTTGTAGGCTGTGATCCAGTGGTTTATCAGGATAGCCAAGTTGCAAGTATGACTAAACTTGATATGCATGCTATTATTAATCAAGTCATGATTGAAAAACAGGGAAATCGGTATGGGTACAAGGTGGCAAAACAAGTGACTATGCACCTCCCAAACGCGGAAAAAATCTCCACCCTTGATCGTGAGAACTGGCTCTATGATATTTTCGGATCAGACTTTCATTTTGTACCAGGAGAGGAAAATCAAAGGGAAAGCGAGAACATACATTTGAATATGGGTGATTCATCGCAAGGTGGTAGACAGTGTCCTTCACACACTTCGGAAGAGTGGAGCTGGTTACAAGGAGAGGTTGCGGAGCTCAGGGCTGAACAAACCCGCCAAGGAAATGAGCTATTCCGCCAAGGCACCGAGCAAACCCATCAAGGAAATTGTTTGTTTTGTTTTGCGTATGTTTTATTTTAAGTGTGTTTTCTTATTTGGTATCGTATGTTTTATTTTAACTGTGTTTTCTTATTTGGTATGTGGTAATTTTCAAATTCTGTCCAAAAGTGTTACAAGTTGAAGGTTGTTGCTGAAGGCATGATTAAATTGGTAGTGAGTGGGTGAAAGACACAACTCAAACTTAACCCCTCGAGGCACTTTGGAAGTGGACATAGCCGAAAATGTTGGACGCAACTTGAAGAACTGGACTGAGAAGGTAAGTGGTGAAATCGAGCCGGAAAGGAAAGTCACATGACATAAAGGGTTTGTTGGAGCTGCAAACTTAGCCTACATGGTGAGGAACATAAAAAGCCAAACACATCTAAAGATCATCATGAGAGTGAAATCAGGTATGACTTTATCTCTCAAATTTTGCGTTTGTCCTACCGACACAGTACAAATATGAAATCACACACTGAGGCACTTGTTTGTTTTCCCTAGAGCCTTTATGTCCTTCATTTATTTTTGTTTTATCCCTCGTTAAACCCGTTGAGCCATTCCCCCCTGATTGTTTCAACCTACACATGTCATCCTTAACCATAATTCTATCATCTTTGTTTGGCACTTGTGCAATTATTATTTCTTTTGAATTTGTGTGAAATTGTAAGTTTGGGGTGGTGCTTGAGATAATAAAGGGCAAGTGTGAATTGAAAAAAGAAAAGAAAAGAAAAGAAAAGTGTGTAAAGCACAAGAAAAATAAAAAGAAGAATGAAAACAAAAAGAAAAAAAATAGTTTGAAACACTTGCCTAAAAAGATTTTAAAGACTCGAACGATGTTGATTACCCGGTAATTAGGTAAAAAGGAGAGTCTAAGAAGAAACCCCCTCACACAAACCCGAACACAAAGACAAGAAGAATAACATAAGTGCTAGTTCAAAAACCATTTGCATATCAATTCCTTGTTTATCCTTCCTTCCACCTCAGGCCCGTTACAACCTAAAAAGTCCTTAAAAGTGTGTGAATTCTTTTTGTGTAGTGAAAGTAGGATGTATGCAAAGTCAAGGGTTAATATTGCATATCGTGATGTTGAGCGAAAAGCACTCTAACCCCGAGAGACAATGTGAGAAGTGTGAAAAGCTTGCAGGTGAAATACACTCTGATGTGAAGTGTGATGGACAACAAGGTTCGATAAGCCCAAAAGCTTAATCAAGAAAGGGAAGAAAGTTGCGAAAGACATCAACTATGTTGTGGAAAACAAAATTTCAAGGTGACCTCGGTTTGATCTCTTGCATCACTTGAGGACAAGTAATGAGATAAGTTTGGGGTTGTGATCGGTCACCATTTCTACTTAGTTTCGTCATAAATTCGGCGTAAGATCGTGTCTATTAGGTGCTTTTGATCTCTTTTCGTAATTGTTGTAGGTTGGCTTTGGATTGGAGAAATATCTCACGTACATTGGTGCACGAATAGGAGCAAAAAGGCGAAAGTTGGAGTGCATGGTCAGAGGCTGACACGGGCAGCCTGTGTCAGACCTACTGAAGGACACTCCCCAAAGTGGAAAAAGCTGACACGGTCAGCCCCTGTCAGGTGACACGGCCGTGTCAGCTGTGCGGGACAGGATTTTTGATTTTTCTGTTTTGTGATTTTTAAAGTCCCAGGGGAAGTTTGGGTGTTTTATCTTGGACCTGAAGACCTAGAACGGATTAAAAGTGATTTTGAGACATGAGAGGGGGCACTTTTTGACGTACGAAAGAATTGCAGAAGAAAGAGGAGAGCTCTCAAGGGTTTTGTAGAACAGACATCTTCAAGAGCAATTGCGATTGAAGATCAAAGCAATCATATTTTCCTGTAATGTCTAATCTTCCTATTGTATTTTCTTTGAATATTATGAGCGGCTAAACCCCCCAATGCTAGGGGGTGTCCCTGAATTGCTATTGTCATTGAAATGTTTATGTGTGTGAACTTATTTGATAGTGCAAAGTGCTTATTGCTTTATCTATCTGACAAATAGATTTTTGATTTACGGTTAAGGGTTAGGTCGGACAAACCACCTTATCGTTGTTTGCAAAATTATATTATGGTTGTTATTGCTTAGGAATGAGGATTCTCCGTAGTAACCGTAATAATCTTGATAAATTATATTACGCTTGATTACTTATTGAATTGCTAAGGAATTAGGATACAAGAAAGTATCAAAAGGTTTTCCGCTAAGGAATTAGGATACTAGAAAGTATCAAAAGGTTTTCCGCTAAGGAATTAGGGAAGATAACTCTCGAGATTCGATAATAGTTCATGTACACTGATATTTCGTAAATAAGGATTAAAGGTTATTGCAAGGCAATTCATACACTTGATCCTAGCATATTCTCTCATATTGTTTTAAAGTCGCATTTACGTCTTCTATTAATTTGTTGTCATTTATAATTATTTCCAAACAAACAACAAAACCCCCATCATCTTTTGTTCAATTGAATCGTTAAGATAACTTGTATTTCCTCCAAAAGAAGCTGCATGGAAGAGTATTTTTAAGAAGCTAGAAAAAGTCAAGCTGAAGAAGAAGAAGAAGACTCAAGATAATATGGATACTTCTCACTAAGCTTTGATGATCACTCTTGGATTTTACTAGCTTTCTTTGTTTGTTTCTACCTTGTAACTCTTGAAAGTAGTTTATGAATTGGTTGTCCGCTGTCCCTTTGTATGCTATCTGTAATACGATGAACTGACTTTATTGAAATGTCGCGGATAGCAAGAGTCGCCACCGACTTTTATTTTATCCAATAAGAAAGGCTAAAAGAACAGAAAAAGACATTTTAAAGATTTTGAGTTCGGGGGGTAAGTTATACAAAGGGAAGGTGTAAGGCACCCTTTGCATCCATGGTTATCCATGGGCTCTTAATTGCTTAGCTCACTTTGAAATGTTTGAATTGTTTGAAAAGATTTTGAATAAGAAAAGATTTTGAAGAAGAACTTTAGCTTGTAAATAAGCGTAGTCTTTTTGAAAAGTAGTGGGAAAAAGAGTTTGAATTTTGAATTTGAATTGAGCAAGCATTTAAAAGCTACTTACCCTAAGTTTGAAAAATCGTTCTTTTATCCTTTCGGGCGAAAGGGTCTATCCATACCATGAGAGGGCAGGAAGTCTTTCAATTGGATTTGAAAAAGGGTCGTCGAAATTTTCGTTCGCCACAAGACTGTCCCTGCCATAAAGAGGGCAGGTAGTCTAAGGGAAGGATATAATAGTCATTTATTTTTTTAGGCATCATGCGAGGATACCTTAGCAATTGGGACAATCATCTTATTTTTCCGAGGCAACATCGAGCGACTAGATGATTTTTATTCTTTTAAGGCAACCTTGCTTTAGGTATCCTCGGAATCGAGGGACGTGACTATTTAGTGCAATTAGAGGCAACAGGCAACAATAAGGCAACAATATAAGGCAACAAGAGGGATTACCCTAAAGGTGTGTGTGTGTGGCACAATCACGTGGTTCAGTTCAGTTATTTCTCTTGTAATTAGTGAGCTATGTTAATTCAAGGCTTGCACTCCCTAAGATTACTAACCACAGCAGAAAGGTAAAACAGTTTAATAGTCCTACACTATTACAATAAACACCTGCGGGGACGGGAATTACAATAAAAACCTATAGGGGAATGCAGAAATTAAAAGGCGGAAAAGTAAGAGGGATCAATAATTAGTTTTAAAATCTTTGAACGCTTTGATCCTCCTCGAACCTTCGATTGACTCTGAAAATTAAAAGAAAAATAATATGGTGAGTGTAGGAGGGATTCATTGACTATTCGAGGTAAACCCTATTTTGGGCAAAAGGCAAAAAATAAAATAATAATAAATAAAAAAAGAATTAAAGACTTAGCTTTCGATTTGATATGGCGCATAATCAGAGGATCTTGAGGTAACCCTGAAAATTTGCACAAAGAAGAGAAATTTTAGTGCATTTAAAGCTCTCAACAATTATAATGTAACATATCAAAAATTAAAATTGTAACAATTTAGGCACACAAATGAACAGACAAAACCCCAAATGGGGAGCAAGCTAACCAGGGTTAATGGGCAACACCTACCAGTATACCTAAGGCTACTAGGGTTTATAAATGAATCGAGGTTAACAAACCTAAAGAATTAGTCATTGATTTTCAATTAATTAATTAATTAAAAGTATATACAAAATTAATAATTTTTATTGTTTAAAAACAATTATTAAAAAAATTATGGAAAAATCGAGTTTTTGATTAAAATTAAATAAGTATAAAATTATTATAAAACTAATTTATTAAATGAGTAAAAACAAATAAAGAAAAAAAAGAACTATAAAAGAAAAAAGAAAAAGAAAATAAATAAAAGCATTTATGTAATGAAAATAAAATAAAAATAAAAATAAAAACTTAGCTCTGTGATCCAGTGTGGCTGCTCAATGAGGGTGTATGGTGGAGTGATGTATCTGGAGCGTATGATCTGGTGCTGTGGAGATCCAAGGGTTAGCATGTGAAGGCATATCCTGGCTGTACATAAGCTGCAAGCACTAGATCAATGTTTAAATGAATGGAAAAACAAAATTGTAAAACCTGGGGATCGAACCCAGGTTCTTTTGGTCGCCAACACCATCACGTTTCCACCTGTACCAAGCTTGTTAGTTGATATAAAAACCAAAGCAAACATAATATACAAAAGTAAACTACTAGTGGCCAAAAAGTCAAACAGACTGAGACTGGGCCCCACTATTTTAACCAGCAACGAATCAAGAGAGGAGAGATGAACTGATTGTGTTGACCGTCCAATAGCACTAAGAGAGAGGAGCGAGCGTTTTTTATCCACCAATGGCGTCATGTGATTTCGCCACGCTAGCAATCAACCAAAACCAAAGAGAGAAGAGTCGTCGGACCGGTGCAAGTCCGGTCATCTTCTCCGACATGTTCCAATGGCCAACCTGCAAAAACGATCACAATAGAAAAACAACCAACCCAGGTCCACTTAAAATCATGGCCTGATCACGAATATGGCTTCTATTTTGACTGAAACCTTATGCAAACATGAATACGAAGAACACAATGTCTTGTGCCCTAAAAATGGCAGACGGCGTTCCCCGCGTTAAAGCTTCACACTAAGGGTTTATATCTTCCTTAAACTATGCCATAAACTTAAACAAATCATTAGTTCGGATTAAAACGTACTAACATGCAATATACGAAAACAAAAATTTATGTTATGATGATGAACATGATGCGTGCGTTCTCTGCATATTAAACCCTAGTTAATGATGTATCCTCACCATATGCTACCTCAGAAAGAGAGTGGGAGGATTGTTTGGCTTTGGTAACGGCTAGAATACAAAGTTTCGACTTGCACCTTTTCTTTGAAATTTCCACCCTTGAAACCCTGGCCTCTCACCTCCAATTTTCGCCCCTAGTGGTATGAAGTTGTTGTGTTTATATAGGGCACCAGACTAGGTCAATTATAATAGAAAGAAGGCTTAATTGCAACTTTAATCCTCCTATTTTGTCTTTTTCTTGATTTTGATCACTCTATTTTAAAAATCACTATTTTAGTCCCTTTTTTAAGTTTTCTGTGCAATTTTCGTCCCTCTATTTTGTTTTTTTCTGCAAAATTAGTCCCTATTCCTGTCTCTTTTTCATTAGAAAACTCAAAAAGGGGACCAAAATTGTGGTTTTAAAAATGGGGGGACTAAAATCGAGAAAAAGACAAAATAGGGGGACCAAAGTTGCAATTAAGCCTAGAAAGAATTAAGTGATTTGGAGCCTAAATCTTTGATTGAAAATTTACATGGAACTTTCTATTTTGGCTTTAAATTTGGTTCAATATTTCTCAATCAATCTTTCATGATTTATAGGTCAATATTTGCACAATATTTGATTGAGAAATTTATCAATACCATATCTTTTATATTTATCACTATTTCTTCATTGAATTTTGAATTAAAGGGAATATAATTCAAAATAAAATAAATAAATAATGCTAAAAATAAAAATATGGCGTGGTGGGATTTTATATACTTCATGAACATATTTAAAGCCCAAAACTTTGGCCCATGGGTTCAAAAAATCAAAATTCTTCACTTTGCATTTCATGCATTTTCTCAAAATTGTGCAACTTGTGCAAGCTATAACTCTCTCATTTTTTATGGTTTGGATATGTTCTAGGACTTTTTGGAAATCCCAAGATGTCTTATACAAGCCACTTTGGAACATATTTTTCATTTGGAGATTTTATCTTGATGATATTCCTCCTGACAAAAAACTGCTTTTCTGCGATCTTCTAGAAGGACCTGTAATGTATTAGCTCATATCTCTCAAATGAAGCATTTTTGGACTTTGGGCCCAACATCAAAGTTGTAGAGAATTGAATTTCCTTGAGAATGAGCCTTGTTTGGGGAATTTTTGATGAAGCATGAGAGACTTATGGCCAATTAAAGTTGGTTTGACTTTTAGTTCAAAACCCTAAATTAGCAACTTGGGTATTTGGTGATTTCTGAGCTTTCCTTGATGAATCATGATCAATCCTTGATCAAATGATGAATGATACTTCATAATGAGGATGTCGACCAAAAATCAGAAGTTTTGACTGTGGTTTGACCATAGTTTGACTTTTAGGTCAACCAGTCGATTATTGATCGTTTGGGCCACTAGGTGAGCAATCTTTTGAATCAGAACTCGAAAATTGGCAT
This sequence comes from Vicia villosa, assembly GCF_029867415.1. Classification (NCBI taxonomy): domain Eukaryota; kingdom Viridiplantae; phylum Streptophyta; class Magnoliopsida; order Fabales; family Fabaceae; genus Vicia; species Vicia villosa. The sequence goes on from NC_081180.1 coordinate 198,226,728, forward strand.
GAGGATCCTTTGAGGCATATGAGAGACCATGGGATCCACTTGAGGTATCAGAAACTGATTTTACTTTGAGAAGATCAAAACCCTAGTTTGAGGGTTGTTGTTTTAGGAGAGAGGTAGCTTTGAGCAATTGGAGATCAATTTGAAAGCCAGATGGACTGAAATATGATTAAATATGATGGGAAAATTTTGGGGTATGACAGCTTCCCCTGTTCAATCTTCTTATACCTGAGGATGTAGATTGGCTTGTGTGCCTGTCGGAATCTGGAGGTAGAAGAGGATTGAACACTAAAATACCCAGGAATTTGCCCTAGCTGAAGTAGGGACTTTTTGTAGGAGATGGGCTTAAAGATGCCATCCGAATTCTTGGGATTTGATTGTGATGGGCTTAAAGATGCCATCTGTCTCGATAAGTTTTAAAATTCAGAATGAATCGTACGTTAGATTATATCTGAATTTGAAGTGTTGAGAAGTAGTTGTTGAATGTTAATCGTGTCATTTCTGTTCGTAGTAACAGAATTTAGACTTTGACAGTTGATTGCGTCTACCTCGTTTGTGATGATAGAGCTATATCTTGGAAGGTTGACCGTGTCAACACCGTTTGTGATGATAGAATTAGATCTTGTAAATAGAATACCATAACGGGTCATACATTAGACCATATATGATAGAGGACGTCAGAACGAGTCATGCATTAAAGCATATCTGAAGGAGAATATTAGATCATATATGTTGGAGGGTGTCAGAACGAGTCATACATTAGACCATATCTGAGGAAGGATACCAGAACGAGTCGTACATTAGACCATATCTGGAAGTAGGACATCAGAACGAGTTACTCATTAAACCATATCTGAAGGAGAATACCAGAACGAGTCATACATTTGACCATATATGAGGAAGGATACCACAACGAGTCGTACATTAGACCATATCTGTAAGTAGGACATCAGAACGAGTTATTCATTAAACCATATCTGAAGGAGAATACCAGAACGAGTCATACATTAGAACATATCTGAGGAAGGATATCAGAACGAGTTATTCATTAAACCATATCTGAAGAATAATTCCAGAACGAGTCATACATTAGACCATATCTGACTGAGAATACTGGAACGGGTCAAACATTAGACCATATCTGATAGAGAATGCTTGTACGTTAGAGTTGATAAGTTATTTGATGAAGTTTTGGAATGCAAAAGGCTTGTCAGAATGAATCTCCAGCACGATTATATCTGAGAGGAATGCTTGTCGAGGCGGAACCTGAAAACAAAGTTAGAAATATGCAATGTCATGATGCATGTATTATATGACGAGTCTCTCCAAATAAATGAGAAACCCGTATGTTTATCATGAAGTAATGTATGCAATGTATGAATATGTATGTGTTGATTGATGTTGTTCTGAGAAAATAAATCTCTGTATCATTGTGACTTGGATTTTTTGAAGATGTGTAGCTGGGTATTTATGATTTTTTCTTGGGGATGAGAGCCATTTGAATGATTGATCTTGATGTACCCTAACTGGGGATAAGAGAGATGAATGACCTTGTTCGGAGAAGAGAATAGTATCGGAGAACCGGAAGTGTCGAAGATGTAAACTCAGTTGAGGAACTAAGTCTTTGTTAGGACGAGAATATTTGAAAGTATCTTCTTAATGATTACTCTGTGGGATATGATCCTGTGTAACCGGTTTTGTAGGAAGATATGGATGTCTTAAACGTTACCCCCAGTGGTTATAGCACTTGCCGTTCTTGGACTCGCATTGATTGGAACACCAGTGAGTATTGATCGAAGTGTTGAATATGCCTTGTATAGCTTTGCCCCAGCTATTAGGGAATTTTGAAGAGATTCGCCTTGCGAGGACCTTATGAGATGTGTACTATGGGTGACATGCCCCTAGTACTTAGTATGATGCCCCTGACTGATCGAGAACTAGTTTGAAGCCTACTTGGGATGTATGCCCTTGACTGTCTGGAATTTTGAGAGATTCTCGGAATCTTGAATTGATTGCCCCAGATGGACTAGGCAAAACGTGTCATGCCCCTTGCATACGTAGGACACATTGCTTCTTGGAGTAATCTTTGTTGGTCGGGATAACTTTGAGTCATTAATCATACCCTGTGCAAATTCTTTCTGTTGCTAACATTTGAAATTATGTAGCAGAATATGTTTAATAATGAATTCATGAGATGCAATGCATACGTTTGTCTTGAGTTTTTGAAAAACATTAAAACAAGAGATGTAAAAGCGTGATATTTGTAAAAACATGCTATTTGTAACAATGTGATATTTGTAAAAACGTGATATCAACTCAGCATTTTTGGTAACCTTAAGGAGTCACGATACCTTTTGGTGACCGTATGCTTTCGAAACTAACCATGTGTCATACCCTAATTTTTTACCCCCCTGAGATGTCACATCGTTGACGTCAAAGTCAAAAATGTGTCTTGATCGGTTTGGAAGCTGTGATCAAGATTTCATTCGTTCACTCATTCTTTGCAAGATAACTTCATGTCCATGGAGATTTTCATTTAAAGGCGCCATTGCCATTTGTGTGATTCAAAAGGATTGTTTGGAATTTATTTTTCTTGACTTTTCACATATGGATTCATCATGGTGAAGAAATTGTTTCTTATGGATTATTTGAAAGATGATACAAGTTTGAAACAATTCATGGAATTTGCAAGAATTATCTTTTAGTCCATTTGTTGAAAGATTATTTCCAAGTATGGTTTAAAACCATAAATTCAAGAATTCAAGTTCATTGGTGCAAAAATATTCTTCACATCACTTCAAGGAATTTCCATTCAAGAACTACCGTGGATCATTCAAAGTTTGCAAAGTTCAAAATTCACTCTAAGAGTATCCAATATTCATGGTTCATACAACTTCATTCAAGGATTTCAAAAGAAATTCAAACATTCACAAATGAAGTTCATTCTTTACAAAGTTCCAAATTTCAAATGAATTACAAGAGGGACTTTATCCAAAATTCAAGAGTACAACATTTCAAGTTCAATGCAAGGTTCAAAGATATTACAACTTTCAAATTCTATTCACTTTCAAGAATACAAGTTCATACAATTCTAAAGTGGAATTCAATTTGAATTACAAGAAAACAAAAATACAAAGACATTCTTGAATTCATTCTTGAAATCTTCAAATCTCCATTCTTGATGTCCAAGTCTCTTTCTTCATGTTTTCTTCAAAAAAGTCCTCATGTGACATGAAAAAGAGACATAAAAGGGGTGAATTTAGCAAAAGTTCAAATCAAGTCAAAAGTCAAAGAAAGTCAAAGAAAGTCAAAGAGAGATTTTTATGTCATAAATTTCTACAACTTAGAGATATCATAAAATGACATGAAAATTTTCTCACATGGCTTATGTCATAAAGGAATCTTTTGGCTTATGTCATAGAGGAATCTTTGGCTTATGTCATTTTGGATATTCCTTTCTTACAAGAATCACAAACTTGACTACAAAGTTACATAATACCTAACATATCCTAGTTTTTGCCTATAAATAGAAGGGCTCTCCATAGTATTTGTTACACCAAAGCAACTTAAATTCTTCCTTTCTCTCTTCTCTCTATTGCTCATATATTGTTCAATAGACCTCTTGGCAAGAAGAAATTCTCAAGCCAAGAGATTCTCTATTGGAGGTGAGCATTCTAGTTACAAAGAAGGAGGAGGTAATTCTTCATACCTCACTTGAAGATCTTCATCTTCAAGTCTCCAAGCAACTTGAAGTTCATCTTCAAGGCGCTCCCATAAGTCCAAAGAGGTGTTGTGGCATCACCTTCATCAAAAGCCTACAACAATTTCAAAGAAAGAGAGGTTGTTAGTAACTACAATTCAAAGTTGTTCTACAACAATCAACAACAATTTGAGGGTGTTCTTCAACAACACCACTCGAAATTTCCAGAAAAAAAGAAAGGGGGGGATCAAAGCCATACCTTCGGACTTCAGTGGCAGCCCCACATCATCTTCAATACGGTTCCCGACGGTTCTTGCTCACCTACACGAAGCACACCTGTAAATTTCAACACCGGCGCTGCAATCATTCACAGTAGGCGGCAAAGATTCAGCATCACAACAAGGAGGTTCGCAGCATAATCTCCAGAAACAGAATCGATACATACCTCAACAAAATCCGGCGAAAGTCTCCTCGCCGCAGGTAACTCGATTCCACTCTTTATCATTGATAATTGTTGCTGCTAGTTTTTGTTAAGATATGATAACTATTGTTGTTAGTCTCTATTAAGATAAAAAGAAAACATTAGTTGTCACTGCTATGTCGTAACCAAAAATAAAAATAAGATGACAAAACAGAAAATAACATAAGTTAGTGTTGTTATACTGTTAAAACGAAATTTGAGGAATAAGATACCTGGGTTCGTATTTGAGCTTCTTCAAGCTCCTCTTGGCCGCTGACAATTGTTGTTATTATGTCGAGAACGTGAATCCATGAGAGAGATGACGATTGTCGTTGTCTTGTTGTTCATCGCCGAGAGAAACCGAGAAAGAGCGCTAGTGTTGTTGTTGTTCGCTATTAGCAGAGGAAAGAGAGTCATGAGCAATCGCGAGAGGGAGACTGTGAGCGACTGAGAGTGAGGCCACCGAGAGCTGTTGTCGCAATCGTTGTTGCTGTTATAAACGGAGAGCTAGCAAAGACCGAGAGAGAGAATCGCGAGTGAGAAAGTAATGTTGTTGTCTGTTGTTTGCTAGTGAGAGACTATAGAGAGCAGAGAGCGATCGGAGGGAGATAATCGGCTGAGAGAGGAGAACGAGAGTGAGGCCGAGTTGATGGTTTGTTCATAGAAGGAGAGATTGAGTCTCCTGAGCGTTTTTTTTCCAGAATCGTGAAAACAAGGAAGAGGATAAATGCTGCCTCTTTTCTTTCAAGTTTTAGGGTTTCTCTCCAACCCACTTGTTTACTAGAGTTGACCGGATCCGGGTTCTATCTGACCCGATCCGGTCCGGTCCATTTTTCTTTTAGTCAGCTTATTATTTCATTATGGGCTGCACCCCCATGTGTTCTTAAACACCTCCTTGGCCCATTCAATTAAGTTTTTTTTAAACTAATTCTCTTTTAATCTTTTCTATAAATATTTTCATGAGATTTAGTATTTTATTTTAATATAGGATCTTTAGTTTCTTTTGCTAACCTTTATTAAAATACCAAAAAAAATATATTAGATGTATATTAAGTTTATATTTCTAATTATTTTCTTCTTTCATTAAAAAATCATAAAATATCTTTTCTTTGATTAATTTCATTTAAATTTGATCTTTTCATATTATTTTGTGTAGTTAATCATTTAAATTTTTATTTAATACTGTTGCATATTATTTGAATTTTCTCACTTTATCCGAGACTTCGAGATTATTTCTCCGTTATCTTTTGTCTTTGTATGTTTGTTTGGTCTTTCATTTGCTGTAGAAGTCCATAAACAATTGCTGGAAAATCATTGAATGCTGTAAGCTGTTGAGCTTATCCGAGGTTCTTTTCTGCTGGTGTGCATGCTCAATAACTGTTGAGATCCCAATTTATTCCAAGTATATCACTTAAGGATTAAGGTAACACCTCAAACTCAGAAATCCAATTTCTCATTCTTCGAGGTAAGCCTAAAACTCTTAAACTGTTTACAACAACAGTATTTCAATTTCAAACAACTGTTTCTCATAAACAGTAAACAAATTTCAATGGGCCTCTAATAGAGTGTAAGACCCAACACCTTTTTCTTTTCATAGTTTGTTTTCAAAAACTGTATTTACAAAATCTTCTTTCTGTTTTCAAAATATTCTTCTGGTATTTGAAGGGCATTATTCCCGGTGAAACTCTTCAGACACCTATGTGACCTATGTCCATCTTCACTTCTTCTGTTTTCAAAAAAACCATTAACTGTTTATCATATATATATTCAATTGTTATCCATCAATTGCTGGTAAGGCTTTGTACATACTTCTTCAAAGGCCTCCACTCCATCCAGGTTAGGCTTTACAAGCTTTCAATTTACAGTCTTTATTTAAATTATTGTCAAATATAGAACTGTGCATATATATATATTAGTTTAGAACTACGTTTGAGTATAAACCCTAGGACAGTTAAACTATATATATATATTATAGGAATATGACCTAGGATTGAGAATGTCTTCCCGGTGAAGGCTCTTTCCTAATTAGAGATCTGTAGTTCAAACCCCCAAGATTAATTATTCCCGGTGAAACATCTTGGCAAAAACCTTAGAATCCAAAAAAATAGGACACATCCACCCAAAGAGGAATTATTCCCGGTGAAACCTCTTACCCATTTTCTTAAAGCCAAAATAAGTTCAAAACTACATAGCTTTCTCTTGTGCTATAACAAGGACCCTCGATGACCCTCGATTACCCTCCTCTTGGGCTTTGTACAAGGAACCACAGGCTTCTTAAAAGCATTTCCAGCTTCCTCTTGAGCTTGTATACAAGGACCCATCAGGTTTCTTATAAACATAGGAACAGGTCTTTAGTCACCTTCTAACATACCCTGGTGAGTTTCTTCCAATTAAAACCAGACTTTAAACAAGCTAAGTTTGTCTCAATTTTACATTGAGTACACCTTTTGGAATGAGAGACATGGACAGTCTCTGTCACCCTTATCTTCATCAATCTTCCTTAGCAGAGTCTAGGATCCATGTTTGCTTATCCTCAGCTAGAGTCAGCCTTCATCTTGGGCTTTAAACAAGAAGTCTCCACTAGATAATCTTTCTGCCCATCATTTCAATAAAAACCCCTGGAAAGGGTTAGCCTCCCCACATTCTTTCATTTTAACAAAAACACCTGGAAAGGGTTGGCCTCCACACATTCTTTCATTTTAATAAAAACCCCTGGAAAGGGTTAGCCTCCAATTCATTCTTTCATTTTAACAAAAACCCCTGGAAAGGGTTAGCCTCCAAAATCACTTCTTCAAAAACCAAAGATTCATTCTCTTAGGAGATAATTTCCCCAAAAAGAGTCAAAACCCCTGGAAAGGGTCAGCCGACAAAAAACATGACAAAAATCAGTCTTTTAACAAACAATTTCACCAGCTGAGTCAAAATCCCTGGAAAGGGTTAGCTTCCAAAAAAAAATCAGTCTTTTAATAAATAAATCCTTCAGTAGAGTCAAAACCCAACAAAAACAGTTAGCCTTAACCTTGGGCTTCATACAAGGCACCAAAACAATAAAACTCCCTGTTAATAGTCAGCCTCAACCTTGGGCATTGTACAAGGCAGATAATAGAGTCTCCCCTAATGAGTCCTTCATTGTTCAGTAGCCACAACCTTGGGCTTTGTACAAGGCAGATAAACCATATTTCATGTGTCAAAGATTCCTAACATCTAGGATCTTTTCCCATAGAGTCATCCATACTCAGTTTATTTAAGAGTCCGCCACAACCTTGGGCTTCATACAAGGCAGAAAATAATATTTCCCCTAGTTAGAGTCAGCCTCAATTCTGGGCTTTGTACAGAACACCAAATAAAACCCATCAAAAATAGATTTTCCTAAGTAGAGTCAGCCTCAATTCTGGGCTTTGTACATAACATAAAAATTCCTTGTAATTAACCCCCAGTGGAGTCATCTCCCAGAGTTAATAATAATCAATCAATCAAAAAGCCTCAAGCTTGGGCCTCATACAAGCCAGTTAAAAAATCAAATCTTTTATATAGTAGATAGACATAGCTTATCTCTATAGAGAGATCTTTCCTCTATCTCACCACATTCAATCAAACAAACATTACACATTTCAATTTCAATCAAAGTCTCCCATTTAGGACTCTGAAAGACATGCTCTGGCACATCCCCAGACTTGTACACTTTCCCTAATTTGGACTAGCATCTTTCTTTCATTCAAGAGATACTAGCATACTTGCAAACACACAAGTAAGGTCACTCTCTTAATGAAATGAATCCAGTTATTCTGTCACTCTTTTAAAATGTTTGTGGTGGTGTAGTAGAAATACCTCTCTATAAAGATGACTTCATGTCTCTTTACTGTAAACAGAGATTTAATTCAAGCTTCAACCTTGAGCTTCAAGCAAGGCACCCAAAAATAATTAATTTCCATAATTAGTTCCCCGAACTACATTAAGCTCTGACTTCCATTAGGGATATGTAGGCATGAGGTTCACAAGGAATCTCAGCGAGCTAATAAAATACCAAAAATAGTCAGTCTGTCTGTCTGTCTTTCTTTTATTCAATTCAATTCCTTCTCCTAACACAAAGGAGAAACTTTCCCAATAATCATTAGCAGCACAAACACATTTAGACACAGAGAAGGTTCCTGTAGAGTACTACAGATATGTAGGGTGTTTAAACACTTCCCTATGTATAACCGACCTCCCGGACTCCAGAATTTCTAGTATAGGTGAATCCCCACACTTAGCAAACTCCTAGGGTTTAGTTGAGATCTTTTTTCCCCTTTCCTACTCCTAGGACAATAAGAAAGTTCGTGTGATATTGTAGGAAGAACTGAAATAAAATTCATCCCACCACGGGCGCATTCTCCTTCCAAGTTTCGCGTGAAGGGTATAGCGTGCCGTCCTCCCAAGTGAAACGGGGAGGTAAAAAAAACGAAACCACAGAAAAATGGCGCTCTGCTGGGGATATAAGTGTTAAAAACCTTGGTTTTTCATCCAAACCAATGGTTGATCTATTGCTGGTCCAGCCCCAATGAGGAATTAGGGATGCCAAATTCCCCCTCAAACAAGAGAGGTCCTGCCTAACCTCTGTGTCATATCATATGTTTGCTGCATTTATATTTGTTTATTTTGTTTATTCTGTATCGGGAAAGGGCTTGATTCCCCCTTGAGGTGAGAAATCCTATACCCGGATTTGAGTGCAACATAAGATAGGATGGAGGATGTCTTCCCGGTGAAGACCCTCTAATTCGTTTCTACAGTTATGGAGTTTTAGGCTTACCTCGAAGAATGAGAAATCGAATTTCTGAGTTTGAGGTGTTACCGTGATCCTTAGATGTTAAGCATTCTCACCAGCAGAAAGGAATATCGAATAAGCTCACAGCTTTTAGCATTCCATGATCATCCAGTAATTGTTTATGAAATTCTACAGCAAATGGAAGACCAAACAAAACACACAAATCCAAAAGACAACAGAGAAATAATCTCGAAGTCTTGGATGAAGTGAGAAAATTCAAGTAATATAATCAAATAAAAATTTAAATGATTAACTACACAAGATAATACGAGCATATCAAATTCAAACAAAATTAATCTAAGAAAAGATATTTTTTTGTGTTTTTTCATGAAAAGATAAAATAATTAGAAACACAAACTTAAATATGCATCTAATATATTTTTTTTGTTGTTTTTAATAAGGATTAGAAAATCAAAACTAAATCCTATATTAAATTAAAAATACTAAATCTATTTTTTTATGAAAACAATTTTCTCAAAAGAAAACTAAAAGAAATAGTTTTTAAAAAGAAAATTAATGTTTGGGCCAGAGGTGTTGACATTCGGATGGGGGTGCATGGACCAAAAAGCTGAAAGCTGCACAATACAAATTAAAAAAAAGAAAGAAGGAAGTGTGTTTGGGCCGGACCGGGTCGGTTCATGAGGAACCCGGATCCGGTCAACTCTAGTAAACAAGTGGGTTGGAGAGAAACCCTAAAACTTGAAAGAAAGAGGCAGCACTTATCCTCTTCTTTGTTTTTACGATTCTGGAAAAAAGAAACGCTAAGGAGACTCACTTTCTCCTTCTGTGAACAAACCACAACGAAATATTCTCCTTTCTCCCTTGATTCCTCTCGCGATCTTTCTCTCATGGTGGACGACAACCATTACTCGACCTCACTCTCTCGGTTTGCTCTCACTCGCCATCTCTCTCTTTCTCTCTCGCTGAGTTCTCTCTCTCTCGGAACAACAACAACAGGCTTCTTTCTTGGATTCACGGTTGAGCAACAACAACGTTACTCTCTCTCACTCGCGATTTTCTCTCAAACTTGCTCAGTGAACAACAATGGCAGACACTCTTTGTTCTTACCTCTTACCACAGTTCGGTGAACATAACAGCATAAGGAAAAACGAAGAAGAAAGGGGACTTACACAGTCGGAGCTAGTCCGACGAGTTCATGATCTCCGGCGAAGGGTTTTGACAGGTACGGTTACAAATCCAACTCCTTTCTGCTTTGAATTTGCGTTTTTTGATTCTACTGCTTTCTGGAAATTTGTTACAAGCTATTGTTGCTGTGTCGAATTTCTTCTCTGAAAATTTGTGAACTTCCTGTTGTTGAGCTCTTCGAATGGTTCTGTTTTTTCTGTAGGACCGATTGGAAGCTGCAGATACAACACTGATTAATTGATATATTGAGAGTGAAAGCAGAAAGACTTACCTGCGGCTAAAAGATTTTTGCCGGATTAGTGTTGAAGGTATGTGTCAATTCTGTTTTCTGTTTATGAACTTGTTGCAGTTGATGTCGATAAAGCTGCTGAATTTTGGAATTGATTGAACTCCTTTTGCTGGCTGCTGGTTGTTATTGTTACTTTGCTTCAGAATTATTGTGATGCTGAACCGCAACTTTTTGTGTACTGAAGTAACTGAATTGTTGCTGCAGCAAGTTTGTTGATGGAAGTTGGTATGAAGATGAACAAAACCGTAAGCTTCTGTTTCTTTTTCTCCTTGCGGTTTATTGGATCAAAACCGTGTTGTTCTTGATGATGGAACAACTTTGGATTGTTGTTACTAACAACCTCTTTTTTTGAAATTGTTGATGTAGGCTTTTTGATGAAGGTGATGCCACAACACCTCTTTGGATTCGCGGGAACTTTGGATATTAAGGAGACTTGAAGATGATCTTCAAGTGGAAACCTTCCACCAAGGTATGAACTATTTCTTCACCCTTTTTCAAACTATGGAACTTTGAAAATTATGAAAAGAGAGAAGTGAGAAAGCTAGTAGTATAGTAGCTTTGGTGTGCTTTGTTGCAAAGGGAGAACTTCCTATTTATAGGCAAAGTTTAGGGATTTGTAAGGAATTAAGAAACTTGATTGGGAGGTTATGGTCATCTCAAGAATGAGAATAAGAATAAGAATATTCTTCATGATTGCAAGAATAAGAATATATTCCTTATGTCATTATCCAAAGATATTTCTTATGATATGAATCATGCAAGTGGAAGAAAAATCTCTCTTTGATCCCTCTTTTTTTTTGTCTTGAATCATTTTGGGCTTTTGAATATTTTATTGAACTTTTTTTGCTAATCTCACCCCTTTTTGTTTCTTTTTTCATGTGACATGAGCATTCTTGATGAAAGCATGAAGAAATTTGATCTTGAAGAATGAAGACTTGAAGAATTCAAGAATTGCATTTGAAGTTTTATTTTTTTCTTTGTAATCCAAATTTATTCCACTTTAGAATTGTATGAACTTGTATTCTTGAAAGTGAATAGAATTTTGGAATGATGTAATTCTTGAATTTTGGATTCATTTGTTCCATGTAAAAAACATCATTTGTAAATGCTTGAATTTCTCTTAGAATCCTTGAATGAAATTGTATGAAACTTGAATATTTCTTGAATGAATTTGAATGCAATTTCTATGTCTTGAATCAATTCTTAAATTCCTTTGAATGATCCTTTGAAGAATGTTCTTGCACCAATGGGCTTTTAATTCTTGAATTTATGGTTATAAACCATACTTGAAATAATCTTTCAACAAATGGACTAAAAGATTTTTCTTGCAATTTCGGTGAAATTTCCATGAATTGTTTCAAACTTGTATTATCTTTCAAATAATCCATAAGAAACAATTTTCTTCACCATGATGAATCCATAAGCCAAGAGTCGCGAAATAAATTCCAAACAAATCTCTTGAATCACACAAATGGCAATGACGCATAAAAAGTGGATCACATTGAATTATTAGAAGATATTGAGCCATGGTTTGAGTTGTGGCACCATGTCCTGATTAAAAAGTCAGTTGTTCAGATGAATTAGGTCAAAAACCCTAATTGTCGACCTGATGAAATTGATGACTGTGGATCTTGAATTGAAATGTAATTTCCATTGGATATTGCCATAGGGATTAATTGAGGATGATTGAAACCTTTGATTGACTTCTTGGGGGGTTTTTAGGGTTTCCCAAATGTGATCCCTGATTTCAGTCCCTGATAGTTCAAAACTCTGATCTGAGGATTTGTCTGATCAATCTTTGTGTAGGAGATGTTATGAGCCAATGGATTAGGCCAAAATGATGCACTTGGGGTCTTGAGGTCATGTCCCAAGTCATTAGGTCAAATCCTGAGCAAAAGTCAGGAGTATACTGTCTTCAGTCAAAACCCTAATCTGATTGATTCAAAGCTGCTGAGCTTGTTGAAATGAATCTCTGAGGACCAAATGTTGATTGTTGATGAAGATGATTCATTTGAGATGAAGGGAGAACAAAACCCTAGTTGATTGTTACTTGTACTGATGAGTGGTTTCTTGATTAAACCCTGCTGAGTCACAAGTAGCAAACACAAGCTATGCAATTTGTTAGAGATGCAAATGATGCATATGCAAATGATATGAGGTGGTATCTTAGGTCAAAAATTGGGGTATGACAGATGCCCCTATTTAAGTTTCTTCAACCTGAGACATGAAGATTGAAAATCTTCGTTTTGATAGGGTGGAAGAGACTTAAATATCAGAAGGATGTCTTTACCGAGGGGATATCAAGAACTGACTCCACTGGGGAAAAGAGATTGGGAAGGATGTCTCAATCCGTTTTAGGAAGAGAATCCGTTTTATTGGGAAAGCAAGTTTATGCTTCGCCTGGGAATGATAGCTTTGTAAGAAAAGCTTACCTATCGACATTACCGACTATCTGCATGGGGATAGACTTGTTTAGTAATGCGAAGGTGAAGGTATGAAACTGCATCACCGACTATCAGCATGGTGACAGACTTGACAAGGTAAAAAGAGTTTCAAAGTTTTGGTTAATATTACCGACTATCAGCCTCGTGATAGACATGTTAAATAATATAACCAGAACAAAAGGATTACCGACTACCAGCCTCGTGATAGTGGTTTTGAAGACATGATCAATTATCAGCCAAGTGATAAAATGATTCTGGAGACTTAGCTAGGGGAATTACTGGTTATTCAGCCTTGTGAACAGTAATAAGACCCTGATTTGTCAAATGGTCTTCATGATTGATTTACTTGAGAGGAAAAGTCTTTTGGAAGAGACATAAGCTGCTCGGACGATGAGGCTATTGCTTATTGTCTGTTTTTTTTTACGACTCTATCGGAATTTGAATCTCTGGTAAAGACAAAGTTCTAACCAAGAATGAATTGGAAAGAGACAGTCAAACAAGACTTTGTACCCATGAGGAATGAACTCGAATGGGGATTTTCTCCTTTGTTTTGGAGAGGAGAAACTGAAGCAACCTTCTTCCATGAGGAATGATCTCAGTGGGGAATTGGAGAAAGAAAGGATGTTATTTTCTGCTTATGGGTGACAACCTACTGGAGAGATGACACGCCCATACTTGTCTCTTTTTTCTTTTCTTTTTTTCTTCTTTTTTTTCTTTTTTCTTTTTTTTCTTTTTGAGGATAAATATATCCTAAACAAGTAAGTATTGAAAAATGCAAGAATGCATAAATGATGCAAATATGTATGAATGATGAATGTCATGAATGTAGCATGCATACTGACGAGACTGACAGACAATGAAGTATATACTGGAGAAGGACCGACGTCGCAATACAACCAGATACTCGGCAAATGTTCTTCAACACGGTGTAGATAACACAGGTGATGAATGGTGTTACATGTTTTAAACTTCTCTGGGGAAGATAAGCATCTCTTCTCATTGAGACGGAAGAATCTTTTCACTGGAGATGGAAAATCTTCGTCACTGGGGATAGAAGACCTTCTTCACTGGGGATAGAAGAGCTTCTTCACTGGGGATAGAAGAGCTTCTTTACCTCGAGGGATAATTGCTTCAAGAATTCTTTTCTGGGACAAGAATACCGTTGTCTCAACAATTTTTCAGGGAGAATCCTTTTGTTCATCCTATGGAGACGACTGCTGATGTTCCTTCCGTTGTTCACAACTCAAAGGAAAATTTCGCTTTTATTTTGAAAAAGAAAAGTAAATTCATTTAAAACTTTTTTTTTTTTTTTATTATTTTTTTTCAAAAGTGAATAACACAACTAAAGCGTCATTTTGCAAGCTAAAAGAAATTATAGATTGCAAACAAATGGGCACAAGGCTCAAATTTATTTAATAGGATGGAAATCAGCTAAAGGCGTGATTCCATGGAGTATTTACAAAAGTTGGAAATGGTAATTATGCGGAAAAGGCTACATTGAAAGCAATAACCACTATTCCCTAAATAACTTTGAGTTCCAACTGTGCTTGTCGCTTCAGATTGGCAATGATTCGATCGAAGTTCCTTTGATGAAGAAGACTCCTCAGGTGACGAAGTACGGACTGATGCAGTTACTTTGTCATAAATCCTTAATTTTTGCCTAGATTGCCCTTTCAGGTTTTCAATCTACCAGGATGAATTTTTTTCTGTTTTTTGTCTCTAATTTTTGCCTGGACCGCCCTTTCAGGTTTTCAGTCCACCGAGACGCTCATTTTTGCCTAAGTCGCCCTTTGCGGGTTTTCGACTTACCAAGCTGTTCTTTTGTATTTTTTAGACAAAGTATTTCTTGACTGCATCAGCATTCACAGGATGTGGGAGTTCATCACCATCCATGGTTGCAAGAATCATGGCGCCGCCAGAAAATGTTCTTTTGACAACATACGGGCCTTCGTAATTAGGAGACCATTTGCCCCTAGAATCTGGTTGAAAAGACAAGATCTTTTTAAGCACGAGGTCACCTTCTCGAAATTCACGAGGTCGAACCTTTTTGTTGAAGGCTTGTTTCATCCTTGCTTGGTATAACTGTCCATGGCATAGAGCAGTCATACGTTTTTCTTCGATTAAGTTCAACTGATCGTATCTGTTTTGACACCATTCAGCCTCTGATAACTTAGTCTCCATGAGAACTCTCATTGATGGGATTTCAACTTCTACGGGGAGCACAGCTTCCATGCCGTATACTAGAGAAAAGGGAGTTGCCCCTATTGAAGTACGCACTGAAGTACGGTACCCATGTAAAGCAAATGGCAGCATTTCATGCCAGTCTTTGTAAGTGACGACCATTTTCTGGACAATCTTCTTAATGTTCTTGTTGGCGGCTTCGACGGCGCCGTTCATTTTTGGTCTGTAAGGAGAAGAGTCATGATGCTCAATCTTGAATTCCTCACATAATTCTTTCATCATTTTGTTGTTCAAGTTTGAACCATTGTCAGTAATGATCTTGCTGGGAATACCATATCGGCAAATGATGTTATTCTTGATAAACCTCACAACCACTTGTCTTGTAACATTGGCGTAAGATGCTGCTTCGACCCATTTGGTGAAGTAATCAATTGCTACCAAGATGAAACGATGACCGTTTGAAGCTTTCGGTTCGATCATTCCAATCATGTCGATCCCCCACATGGAAAAAGGCCACGGAGATGAGAGAACGTTGAGTAGAGTCGGTGGTACATGGATCTTATCTGCGTAGATCTGGCACTTGTGACATCTCTTCACGTGTTTGTAACAATCAGATTCCATTGTCAACCAATAGTATCCTGCTCTTAAGATCTTTTTGGACATTGCATGCCCATTTGAATGAGTTCCAAAGGACCCTTCATGCACTTCATGCATTAACATGTCTGCTTCGTGTCTATCCACGCATCTGAGCAAAACCATGTCGAAATTTCTTTTGTATAGCACATCTCCGTTCAGGAAGAAACTGCCAGAAAGCCTCCTTAGAGTTTTCTTATCTTTGTTTGATGCCCCAAGCGGGTACTCTTGAGTTTGAAGGAAGCGCTTGATGTCGTGGAACCACGGTTTATCATCGATGACTGCTTCAGCTGCAAACACATAGGCAGGCCTTTCAAGGCGCGTGATTCTGACTGTAGGCATATCATTCCAATGATTGACTTTGACATGGAAGATAGAGTAGCCAAAGCGTCTGCCATTCGATTCTGATCTCGAGGTATATGATGCAACTCAACTTTGTTGAAGAAAGTCAACAGACGTCTTGCATAATCTCTGTAGGGAATCAAGCCAGGATGGTAAGTTTCCCACTTGTCTTTAATTTGGTTGATCACGAGGGCTGAATCTCCATATATGTCTAGGATCTTGATCCTTAAATCAATGGCTTCTTCGAGACCCATGATACAAGCTTCGTATTCTGCGATGTTGTTGGTGCAATCAAATAGCAATCTGGCGGAGAATGGGATATGAGTACCCTTGGGAGTGATGATGATTGCCCCAATTCCATTGCCAAAAGCGTTTACTGCTCCATCAAAAATTAGGCCCCATCTTGATCTAGGATCAGGACCTTCTTCGGGTAATGGTTCGTCACAATCTTTCATTTTCAAGTACAAGACATCTTCATCAGGAAAGTCAAACTTGAGAGATTGATATTCATTAATTGGTTGATGCGCCAAATGGTCGGCGAGAATGCTTCCTTTGACCGCTTTTTGAGCACGGTATTCAATGTCATATTCGGATAACAGCATTTGCCACCGG